>NW_024678051.1:0-1662 GCF_008729295.1 Plectropomus leopardus | reverse complement strand
GCAGAGTTAGACAATTTCAAGCGCGCACTCGCCACGCAAGCCGCCAAGGTAAACCACAACGAGACTTCCCTGACGCGGATGATGGAACACATGCAGCAGCTTGGCTCCAACATGGCCCAACTAGGCAGTCAGATGGCCGCCCTGAAGTACCCTCTCCTGGAGCCACCGCTCAACACCCAGTTGAAATCCGCCATCCGCCAGACCCAGCACCACAAGCACGCGAGCCGTACATCCCCATACCTGCCAGGTATTCCGGAGAATTAGGGACATGTGCACAGTTTTTGCATCAGTGCCAATTGGTTTTCAGTCAGCAACCCCACACGTACGCCCTCCTTAAGCTAAAATAGCTTTTGTAATGAGCTTGTTCACTGGCCAGGTGGCAGCCTGGTCCCTAGCTATTTCCTCCCAAAAACCACGAGTTATTGACTGATTTTCACCAGTTCACTGCCGAAATGAGACGAGTTTTTGACCACCCGGTTAAGGGCAGACAGGCCACAAGTCAATTACTCGATTTGCAGCAAGGCAGCCTTACAGTGTCAGAGTTTGCAGTTAAGTTCCGCATTTTAGCGGCAGAGAGTGGGTGGAACGATTCGGCGCTTCAGGCCGTTTTTCTTAAGGGGTTATCAGGGGAGGTTAAGGATGAATTGGCTGTCCGCCTTGACAACAGGATGAGGGAAAGAGCTAGGGAACAGCAGGGGGTGGGGGGCAGACGGCTCGCCACTGGCTCCCAATCCAGCTCCACCGACTCCATCCCGGGATTGCCTTGCACCTCCCAGTACACACACGAGCCATGACCACCACCTGCTGACGAGCCCATGCAATTAGGGTGGGTCCGTCTTACTCCAGCTGAAAGACAACGCTGGATACAGGACCAGCTGTGCCTCTACTGCGGACAGGGGGGCCACTTCGTTTCCCGTTGCCCAGAGGTGCCAAAAGACAGGGCTCACCGGTAGAAAAGAGGACTCTGGTGAGCCATATCTCTTCTTCTTCTGCTTCAAGAATTCAAGTAACAGGTATGATTCACGGACTTGAACACTCAGTCCCGGCCCAGGTGTTGGTTGACTCCAGTGCCGATGATAATTTTATTGATAGGGATTTTGTCGAAGCTAACGACATCCCCATTTATGAACTGACCTCTCCCAAGGAGGTAGACGCAGTAGATGGCAAGCTCATAGAACTGGTTACTCACAAAACTGAACCGTTAAAACTAGTACTCTCCAGTAACCATCACGAGCACCTAGAACTGTATGTCATCTCTTCACCTCTGAACTCTGTCATTCTGGGTATCCCATGGCTCAAGCTCCACAATCCCCACATCAATTGGTCCACCGCTACCATCCGCAACTGGAGTCTCCACAGCCACGCCCACTGCCTCCGCTCCGCTCTGCCCGCCAGGTCAGCAGATTCCTCCCCAGCAGCCGAGGTAATAGATCTGACTGGTGTACCCCCCGACTACCATGACCTCCAACAGGTTTTTAGTAAAACCTCAGCCACCTCACTGCCCCCCCATAGACCATATGACTGTGCCATTGACCTGCTGCCAGGGGCCCCTCTTCCCACTAAGAGACTGTACAACTTGTCTAAACCCGAGCGCGAGGCCATTGAAAAATACATTACTGAGTCTGTGGCAGCCGGCCTCATTCGCCCCTCCTCCTCCCCTGT
>NW_024678050.1:0-515 GCF_008729295.1 Plectropomus leopardus | reverse complement strand
TTTTGGTCTGAAAACTTTAGAAATATGAATTTAGATAAATGCAATTTTACAATATTTTCACTCATGTAACACTGGCATTAATATATCTGTTACCATGTAACTTTTCATCACAATAAACACAGTGATGGAAATGACTGTTGTGGAAATTACATTTTGTCACATTAAAAAAAGGGCTAGATATCTAATCTAACTTTAGCATTAATTACACAAAACACATAATATAATATGTTGTTTTTCTTGTCATTTGTACATTCAAAGGAAATATGAGTTGTTTGAAATGTGCACGAGGAATGAGTCCTAAAACCCGGAAATGGGTCATCATTTTGCACTCCATGTTCCCTCATCTGGAAGTCAATGGGTAATTTGAATGGGTTTTTGTTAGATGCCTGAAATAAGGTTTTTGTTTAACACAAGTAAAAGAGACTTTCACAATTTCATTAATGTGTCTTTTGTACTTGAAATTAATATTAGATAAATATTACATTTAATACTAAATATCCAAAATCTAGCTCTAA
>NW_024678049.1:0-692 GCF_008729295.1 Plectropomus leopardus | reverse complement strand
TTCCTAATTATCACCAGCTGCTGATGACAGTCTACTATTACCAGATCAGCTACAGGGAGGAGTTTTTGCCATTTAATTTAAAAAATGAGTTTAAGTCTGAGGATGTAAAAACATGGTTCCTACTCTTGGAAATTTTTTGTTTCTCAATCTGCATGTGGGATTCCACTTCATTGATTCCCATCACAGTGAGTTTGTATGTTTGTATGATGTTTATGTATTGCCTTGTACTGCCCTGCTGGAAAAAAAAACAGGTATGTTTTTGCCCAATTTTTGATGGTTTAGTTGGTCATACCAGCTTGTGATGGTCACTCTAGCTGGTTTATCTATTGAAGTTCCTTTAAAACTATAAGCAAATCAATGTCCTTGAGTATGCAGAAATAACAGTGTCATGAGGGTAAGTATGAAAGGCAAAGGGCATAAATCAGATTAGTCCTCTGTCATGAAATGCATAAAGATAAATGTGCACAGCTTGACTGGCTGGCCACAACAGCATGTCCGGCTGGTGGCCAACCCAGCTAAATCATCAAAGACCAGCAAAAACTGAGTCAGGACCATCTAAGACCATCCTCTACCAGCTAAAACCAAACAAAAGCAACTTAAACCTGCTGCCAGTTTTCTTGTTTCAGAAATGCAAAATTTTGGTTAGATATTTTTGTTTAGCATTTTTAAGACTTCTGAAAAATTGGTTTGAG
>NW_024678048.1:0-455 GCF_008729295.1 Plectropomus leopardus | reverse complement strand
TGTGTGTATTGTAGGCTACTGTGCATGTAGCTTAGGTGCCCTGGGAACTTAATGTTGGCATCCAGTTTACATTAAACAACACAGGCTGTTGTGTATGGTTGCTTTTAAGGTCCGACCAGTTCTGGGGTTTGGGGGTTATGTTCATTTTTAGAATTTAGAAAATGTGGTACTGATTGGTTTAATGGTCCAGTTATGAATTGTTGTGTTTTTGTTACTTGAGAATGAGCCATTTACTATATCTGAATTCAGAGCGGGTCCTTTTCCACAAAGTCTGCCATGTTGTTTCTACAGCAACCCAGAAGAGACAAATCAAAGACTGGCTCTCGATGGGGCCATGCATGTTTTCTCATTTTCACGTTGGCCACCATAGTTGTCCTACACATCTGTCCCAAGTATTTACAATGATAATATCATTGTAACCTCTTAGATTTAGCACAGGGGGAAAGTTTCAGTTC
>NW_024678047.1:0-230 GCF_008729295.1 Plectropomus leopardus | reverse complement strand
GTGACTGTCTCTCTCTCTCTCGCTCACTCGCTCTCTTGCTCTCTCGCTCTCTCTCAGTCGTACCATCTTCCATATTTTTATATAACCTGGTGAAGCTGTGTTTGCTCTCTAGGTCTCAGGTGGACAGTCATTCCAAGCATTCAGCCTCGTTTATTCAGTGTTTTTCTCATAGTCGCACTATACTATAAAGAACTCGAAAGAAAAATGAAATGAAGATGAAATATAATATG
>NW_024678046.1:0-763 GCF_008729295.1 Plectropomus leopardus | reverse complement strand
GTGCAACCATAAAACACACTGAGCCACATTTTCATAAGGATTTCACTTTTCATATGATTCATATTTAATTGCCCTACAATCAATTTACTCTCACAGTGAAAAGGCATACTGACATAGTATTTCAATGCCCATGTTTCATTTAATTCATCATTAGAGCTCAGTTAGAGCTTTTTTCTTTTTTAAAGTGGAGCAGATTAAACTGTCCAACACAGCCAAAAAAAAAATTCTATTCATCCAACAAGTTCCTCTGTAGTCTTTATCTTTTTTATGGTTGAACTTGTCAGTTTAATAAAGATTTTCTGTGTCTTAAAGGGGCACTCCACAACTTCTTATGAAGCTTAAAGGCATTCACGAGACAGATTAAGGTGGAGATATTTTGCCTTTTTTTAAGGCCCTGACACACCAAACTAATGGTTGGCCATCGATCAGTGTTGGCTGTTGGGGAACGTCCGTCGCCTCAGCTGCTGCAGTGTGTCCCGCACTGTTGGCACATGCCAACCATTATTGATAACAATTCAGCATGTTGATTTGGCACCTGAGGCGGCAGCAGTTGAGCTCAGTGCACGAGCAAAGAACTGAAGTGAGGAAAGTAAATAAAGAGCCGAAGTCGAGAGGCAGCGAGACTGAAACTTAACATATGAGGTTAGATTGTTCTTTAAACATTGAGCTCTTTAGCAGCAACATTTCCCGATGGTTTGCATAACTGCTCACTGCCGCATGGTAAATATGCTTTGTTCTTTCAACATCACATTGTGTTGTTCAT
>NW_024678045.1:0-657 GCF_008729295.1 Plectropomus leopardus | reverse complement strand
ATTTTTGGTCAATATAAATGTAATGTTAATTGTTTATACTGTTTTATCGCTGTACCAAACACTGATGCATTGTAACAGACAACACTATTTTAAAGAGTTAAATGGGCATAGCCAATAGTTTTTTTTAAATCCGATTTTATCATTTAAGGTCTTAATCTTTCAAAGTTTTATCACATTATAACTTTCACAGTACATCTTTTAAAATACAATAACATTATGAACCACAGAGATATTATTTCCAATGCAAAAAAAAAAGTTTTCAATTACTGGAACTATACTCTTCAGTATTTTGATATAAACAACTTTAAATAAAATAATACTGAAGGCCTTTTTTTAATATGCTGAATCAAATGTGCTCAATTTCTTGCAGTTTTGCTAAATATTCATGTTATTTTTATTTCTAGGAACAATGACGTCATCACCACAGAAACATCGAGCAGCAGCCAGAACAATGAAATACAGCACAATGCCTGTGGTGAGTAAGTACGCAAAGGCCACAAACACACTGTTATTACATACCGTTCATTTTTCACAGGCGCCATAAAAGCGGGACTTGAGATTTGCGGTTAACCATATCTACAAATCAGAATATCATCCTGTTTACGATGAGAATGATGATTTTAAATTAAAGAACAAGACATATGATTTACAAGTATT
>NW_024678044.1:0-375 GCF_008729295.1 Plectropomus leopardus | reverse complement strand
TATAACATGGAAACAGTGTCAACAGTTGACTATAAAAAATTATGTTAATTAGTTATTTAGTAGCTGTCATTTACTTCTAGTAGTTGCACATTTTTGTATAGGCATCTATTAAACTTTTAACTATGAAGCCTGCCAGGCGAGTATACTAACATTGATAAAAATGTTATTTTATAACAAGTTGCCGACTTGACATCATAAATGCCTAAACATAGCGCACAAAAGTCAATGTTTGGACAATGGTAAGAAACTTTTTTATTAATTCATGTATTAAATATAATTTTTTGATAACATTCAAAGTGTAATATGGTATTAATTATAACTGCTGTCCATGTATAGTGACCGAGATTAAATAAAAAAAAAAAAAACTATATAATA
>NW_024678043.1:0-212 GCF_008729295.1 Plectropomus leopardus | reverse complement strand
GCCCTTAGAGTACTGAATTGAGTGAGTAGTGATGTAGTTTTTTTTTTTTGTTTTGTTTTTTAACTTAATATTCATTGGTTTTTCGAGTTAAAATGGAGTTTAATGAAAGTTAGTTAATTTGATAGAGGAGCAATGTATTGAATTATTCTTTTTTTTTTTTACATCGTATGAAAAGTATCAAGCGTAAAAGCACACAAATACACAAAGAGAGT
>NW_024678042.1:0-235 GCF_008729295.1 Plectropomus leopardus | reverse complement strand
TTTTCAGGTCACTTTCTTGCCAAGTTGGTCATTGTCTTCTTTTCCCCATGTTTTTTTTTTTTTTCAATTAATCTTTTTATTTTTAATCAAGCCATATCACTTGAGTTTCAAAGGGGTAAATAGTTTGTGAAAGATGTTTGAACACATCATAAAACAAAACAAACTGATGTCAGTCCAGGTTTGAAAGAGTTAAGAAGAGATTTGATTGACTTCTGAACATAAAATGCTAAGAAAA
>NW_024678041.1:0-320 GCF_008729295.1 Plectropomus leopardus | reverse complement strand
TAATCTGTATGTTCAATCTGTGGTTTAATCAAATTCAAAAGATTTACAAGTTTTTCTCGCAATATTTCAATTTTTTTGAAATTACGACTTCATGCTCGTATTGTTAGGACTTTATTCTTGAAATCTTGAAAACATGGCCCTAAACCTCCGTCTCAAAATGTACATATGTTAGAACATATTTTTTAATATTTATTTTTTAAAAACGCCTCCGTGCTTCTGAACTGCATTTAAAAAAGGATGATGTCTACTTTCTGTCTGTGGGGGGCAGCAGTGCTTTGTCAGAGTGCAGCCTGCTGAGAACTCCACCGTAGAAGAAGAAG
>NW_024678040.1:0-1435 GCF_008729295.1 Plectropomus leopardus | reverse complement strand
TAATAATTATAATAATAATAATGTATCAAATGACAACAGGGCAAATGCATTCACTCACAATGATAAACCTACAGAGAACTATCACCTCAATCTACAGGAATCTTGGCTTTGAGGCCCAGACACACCAAACTGACATCAAACAGTTAACTGCAACGAAGGCCGACTGTTGAGATGCCTCATGTGGTCTGTGTCTCAATTGCACTTGAACACACCACAAACACTACAGCCAACTAGCACCTTGCATGAGAGGAAACAACTCATCATTCAAAAAGGGAAACTGTAAGACTGTCTTGATGCTAGTTGGCATATTCACAACTCAATCAAATGTTGGAAAAACAAAGCTTATTTACTGTGCGCCAGCAAATAACAACATAAAAGCATCAGGAAATGTTTTGGCTGAAGTGTTCCATAGCTAAAGAGAAACAATCTTACTTTACACAACACGTTTGTTTTGATGTCGCTGACTTCAGCTCTTTGTTTACACTGAACTGAGCTGAATTTCCAATCAGAGTGATTTCATTCACTGACGACTCCACCATCGTCGATGCAACATGCTGAATAAGCAGAAAATAAGGCCAACAGGGGCCAACAATTTTAAATTCAATTTAATTCAATTTGCTTTATTGGCATGAATGTTTGTAAAACAATATTGCCAAACCCTCAGATACAATTAAATGATGATATAAATAAATACAAGACAAAAAGACAAAAATCAATAATGATATTTAAATCAACAGCAATCCATTGGATAAAAAATAGATGCATGAATAAAAATTTTGTTTTGCATGTGTCTGTGTGTGTGGTATGTCTACTGTACTGTATATAGATGTAACAAAAAAAAAGTGAGAGGTGCAGGAGAAATGAAGTAAAAACGTCATGTCAGCTTGTTGTTCAGGTTGTCCTGTAGGCTGTGACATGCACCAACATACCTCGCTGCTTCTATGACACTGTTTTCTTTCAGTAGATACTGTTTTTTTCTTTGCAAATATCATATGTGCTACAGTGTAGCAGGAAATGTGTCTCTGTCTCCACCTCTCTCTGCGGACAGATCTGACACAGCCTGTCTTCACGAGGCAGCCAGGTCTGCCTGTGTCTGCTGCTCTCTATAGCCGAGCTGTGACCACGGAGTCTGAGCACAGTCAGTGTCTTTCTCAGATTCAGGTCATTCACGCTGCTCAGATAGTCGGCCACCGTGTATTTTCTGTTTAGAGCCAAATAGCACTGAAGTTTGCTTTGAGTATTTGTAATGGATGTCCAATAGTTAATGTAATGATCTTTTTTTTAAACTATAATTGGGTTGGGCCAGATTGTGTGCGTGCTGTCCCGTGGCCTTTTGCTGTTAGAGGAGGTGAGTCTCTGCACCAGCTGGCTGAGGAGACTCCTCTCTGTGCTCTCCTCTTGGCAGTATGCAACAGTATTGGGACCATGAATAACC
>NW_024678039.1:0-332 GCF_008729295.1 Plectropomus leopardus | reverse complement strand
TTTGCTTTTTAACTACTATAATTTATCAAAAAGAGGATGTTCAAATTCTGTGTAAATCTTTGTGCCACAACCATGAACTCTTTTCTCAACACTACAGGAAACACTTGCTGCATGAGAGCTGGGATATTTTGATAACGGCACTGCAGAAATACATAAAAAAAACACAAAAAAGTAGAATTTACATGACATGCTCATTATATACAATTTTTGGGGAGCTGAGAGTCGAAGGAAAAGGATGGGGAATGTCAGGACAAGTTTGTTATGTACATGCATCAATATGCACCACGGTCTGTCTCACGCTCCAGAATGCAATATTTTCAGAAAGACTTGAG
>NW_024678038.1:0-333 GCF_008729295.1 Plectropomus leopardus | reverse complement strand
ACATAAAACAGGCCAACAAGGCAACTCAAAATAAAAGACTTTGAAATACAAAAAATAAGATGAAAATAGAAAACATAGAAGGTGTTATAGCTCAATAAACCTATATGAAAAAAAATGTAAAAAGAAATGATGGAACATTAGGCTACATACTAGACATCAGCATGTCAGCACTGCCATTCTAAGCATTTTAATATGCTAACATGGCATGTGTTTTTCAATTCTGAAAAAGCAGGAGACATAAAAAGGGCATTATCCTAATGCATTGGAGCAAGTAGATCTTACTAAGCATCATAGTTTCATATGTTTTTAAACACGTATAGTGTCTTTAAATAA
>NW_024678037.1:0-212 GCF_008729295.1 Plectropomus leopardus | reverse complement strand
TCCTCTCCTTACAGTCACTGGAAACCAGCTTAAACACACACACACACTACCTCCCACCTCCCCTCTCCCTTTCTCTCTCTCTCTTTATCGCTTCCCTCCTTCTCTGCCTCCTCCCACTCTCTCATTGGGCTGCAAAAGAATTGATAGCAGCGTGTGCATGTGTGCGTGTGTGTGTGTGTTTAAGCTGGTTTCCAGTGACTGTAAGGAGAGGA
>NW_024678036.1:0-231 GCF_008729295.1 Plectropomus leopardus | reverse complement strand
TTCTCTTCTCTTCTTCTCTTCTTCTCTTCTTCTCTTCTTCTCTTCTTTTCTTCACTTCTCTTCTCTTCTTCACTTCTTCTCTTCTTCTCTTCTTCGCTTCTTTTCTTCACTTCTCTTCTCTTCTTCTCTTCTTCTTTTCTTCACTTCTCTTCTCTTCTTCTCTTCTTCTTTTCTTCTTTTCTTCACTTCTCTTCTCTTCTTCTCTTCTTCTCTTCTTCTCTTCTTCTCTTC
>NW_024678035.1:0-522 GCF_008729295.1 Plectropomus leopardus | reverse complement strand
CTGTCCATATTCACACAAATCAAGGCTGAACTTGCCGAGGAACACAGTGTGATCATGTTCTCTTTGAGGTAGATGTATTTTCCTCCTGTAAAGGTCAGGCCAGCATGTAATGAAATTGTCTGAGTCAGGATGCAAACTGATCAACCAAAACAGACTTTTCTGCAAGTCTCCAACATTTCATTCTATTTTTAAGTTCTCACTTGTCAGATGACAAATGATAAGTGTCATCATGACAAAAGAGATTATGTTTGTCTGTTATTCTGCTCTGGTGATCAACAGTCAGCAGAATACAAAAGCGGGCATGTTTTTGCTGATTAACACTGTGATGGCTTCAGATATACTACTTCAACTGATTATTGGCATGTAGTGTGATTGAATGATCACACTATCGCTGTCACACTGTCACCCACATCTATTGTGTCTTTGTTTGTTTTGCACTAAAAAAAGTTGGATTTTGATTAGGATTATATGGAAGCGAAATTCTAACTTGAGAAAATAACTCTTTGCCCTGTTTTTTTTCTG
>NW_024678034.1:0-435 GCF_008729295.1 Plectropomus leopardus | reverse complement strand
AGCCTGTTAGAGTTAATTCCTCTGTGACCAACCAGCAACCTCTGAGGCGGAAAAATGAAGCCAATGCAGAGGTGCCAAAAGCTGCAGTTCACTGAATGGCCACTTGAGACTGGCTCCAAAAGAGAGAAAATTTACGCACATTTTAGGGCGGCAACGCTTTGAGTGAAAGGTTGTCTGTGAGTCGTCACTATAATCTGTGAGTCAGATCCACCCCTCGCTCCGCCACAGCTTCAGCCTCTTGTTGGATCAGAGATGGATCGGTCATTGGCCATGCCTTTTCTTATGCATACGTTGAGCCTTAATAAAATGACAAAAAAATGTAAGTTAAGTAAAAATTCAAATCCTGTACAGTTGACATGAATGAGGAAAATAGCTATATAGACCACACCCTTCTTGCATGATCATAAATCAGCTGACACTTTTCAGATGGCAATC
>NW_024678033.1:0-590 GCF_008729295.1 Plectropomus leopardus | reverse complement strand
CAAACTAAGTACAATACATTAGATTTGGACTGCTTCCAGATCACCCCACTGAGCTCATTTGTCTGGGTCTTATATTTTCATGCCAAAAACACATGACAGTGTCCTGGCTGTGCATCTCCTCTGTCATTGTCATGTGACAGATGCACGGCACACAGTTTTCCAAAATCTCTTGAAAATGCCTCTTATGAATTTAACTCTTTGTCCCAACAGGGAGCAAGCATTGTTCTTTCATTAATGATGGTCATTTTCCAGAAGCTTTGTGGTCCTTCATTCCAGTGTAAGTATTTGAAGTCTTAACTTGATGCAAATGTTGTCTATCCATTTTTGGACTTAATTCACCCATTTAAGCCCTGGAAGTAGATAACTGCTCCAATCAAAAGTGTAAAATGGAGGCAATCGCTAATTTGCCTTAGTAAGATCCATTCAACCAAATCATATCATATTAATTAATTTTACCTCCTCTATGGCAGCAGATATTAATAGTTATTTTAACAAAGTGATTAATTAATCTGATAAAACGCAGCATCAAGACCTCTGACACTGATGTAAACCTTCAAAACTAAGAGAGACAAAACAAGAATAAACCAACA
>NW_024678032.1:0-763 GCF_008729295.1 Plectropomus leopardus | reverse complement strand
AACAAAACCTATGAAGAAGTCAAAAAAGCAATGACAAAATACTTTGACGATGACAGAGACAAAGAAATCTTGGTTCAGTGGCGAGGACGATTTGAAAACAAAATCAAGGAGTTTCATGAGGACCAAGTGAGAGGAGTCAAAGGAAAACTGGATGAAGTCATCGAGCAGAAGAATGCCTGTAAAAAGTTAGATGATAAGAAGCCAGAGTTTGAGAACAAACTGCTACAAAAGAGCAAAGAGCTCGCTCATCAGTTCAGGGATGAAAAAGATGAAGAGGAACTTCAAAAACAGTTCAACTCTGTATTGAGCGGTTGGGTTAGTGAACTAACTGCAGGTACAAAACCGATAAAGGACATCAACTATGAAGGAGATCAGATAACTATCCTTCAGGAGCTTGGTTTTGAATGGGCTCTTATAGCTGAGCGTGAAAGCAGTGGCAGATACAAAAAAATATCAGAGGTTGGTGATTACATTGATTATGTATCCCTCACCAAGGAGCAAGATCTGTGTAACACAGGCGACCAATTTCATGAAAATGAGAGGGAAACAGGCAGAAGAGGACAAGAAAAACATTCTGGTCCTGCAAACAAACTCACAGAATATGTTTCAGAGAAAGTTACAAAAGTAAAACATTTATTAAAGTGGTATTTACAGTATGAAGAACAGAAACAGATCAGAATGCTGATTGACAATATTGAAGAACAGTCCCTTGACGTGCTTAAGAGCAAACCTGTCGCTACAAGAGGCTACAGTCCAACTTACT
>NW_024678031.1:0-632 GCF_008729295.1 Plectropomus leopardus | reverse complement strand
TTGTTTTAACAGTCAGCACTTTTATTATATAATGTTTTAACCAAAAAAATGTGTATTCATTTACCGGAATTTTAGCTATTCAGCTCAAAATGTTTTGTATTTTTCTGTCCTTGTCTCAAAAAGAAATGCCTTCACACACAGCCTCTTTGTGTCTGGAACTATAAGCGAGTTTTTCTGTGAGTCTTAATAATCTGTCTGCTAGCTTTTGTGAGGGCATTTCATCAAAGCTTTACATCTATTCACTCTTGCTTTCCTGCGTCTGTGTTTCCGTTTGTTTTGTGTGCAGTGTTGGAAGGTGGCAGTGATTAATTGCACGGTAGGGTTGGAACAAGCATTGTTTAATTAAATCCTCTGATAATGTCAAAGTTTATGTTTGCTGGGAGACAAGAGGTTGGGCCGCCTGTATCCCCTCAGCTATTACCCACTATTAATCACAGCATGTGCGTGCGTGTGTGTGTGTGACAGAAAATGCAATTCATCTTACAGTTCCTTGGGGTAAATAAGAATCAAAGGGCAGTTCAATATTAATGGAAATGTTGTGAAAATGTTTTCAGGATCACAGTGTGAACGTGTCACATTAGATGTTGTTCCTTGCATAGCAGTTTCTCATTCTGGCACCCAAGAGCTGTTTT
>NW_024678030.1:0-550 GCF_008729295.1 Plectropomus leopardus | reverse complement strand
AAGCCATTGCTGCCATATTTGGACTGTGTGAGTATTTAAATGAAAGACGCTGATTGAAAGCATGACTTGCAACTATGTCTCTGATTTGAGCAGCATGAACATGGTTTCTATCATTTCTGTCCTGAAGGGGCTGATATTCTGTGTAGCAAAAAGACTGCGATGTTTCACATTAGGAAGTAGATACGACAAATGACACCGCAGTTAAAATAATCACAGTTCTTCACGGAGCAGAATTTGTTATAAATGTTACACAGCTAATCCGTCTCTTTCTTCAATTTTCATCAAGATTAAAGAAGAGCCCATGGATGAGGGGTACAGCCCGAATTTCTCATCCTCCATTTCCACAGACGGCATCAAGGATGAACCAAAGGCGGGAGATGATGTGACCAAGGTAGGACATATGATTATTTTACAAGCAAGAATAAAACATGTATGTTATATATACATCACAATAAGGCAGATGTGTGAGGTAATATTTGCTACATTAAAAGTCCAGCATTGAAAATACTTTCCTACAGGACAGTATAAGTATGTAACTACTAATATGCTG
>NW_024678029.1:0-1015 GCF_008729295.1 Plectropomus leopardus | reverse complement strand
GTGTGTGTGTGTGTGTTGACATTAGGAGGGTCACGGAGGTTGGTAGTTTTCCACTCCCCGCGGTGCAGAGCCGTAAAGATGTGGTCGTTCTGAGATACCTGAGAATCCAGCGGCCGGCGCTCTCCCAGCGCTGCGGGTTCAAACCCAAACTTTGACCTTTGACCTCTGAGGCTCAGTTACTTTGTTTGTGTACAGATTAGCAGACTGAGACACAACTGTGTGATTACTGAGCTGCAGTGGCCCCGTAATCAGCTGTCAGCGCGGCGTGAGCTCCACGAATCTGAACACAGAAACCACATTTATGAGTTAACATTCAGAAAGAAAAACGTTTACAGCGGTCTGTAAAAACTGAAATAACGGCCAATAATTAGCCGTAAATCACACTGATGATAAAATGACTTAAGATGAAGGTCACGTGTTGCTGTTAACCCTTTAAAACCTGGGAAGAAATCTGTTTTTGGAGCTGCAAACACACCTTTCACATGCATTAAAAGCTTTGAAACCCGAGCAAATGGATTTCTTTTTTCTATTTGAACGCACGGCTAAAAAAGCATTGAGTAACTTGGCAAAAGATGTCCCTGAAATTTTAAATTTCATCTAAATATTTTTTTATTTACTTGCTTACTTACTTTGACCTTTTTTTAAATTTCTTTTTCATCTTCTCTGTTATATTTCAGGTAATTTTCTTGTTACTTGTAACCTTTGATGTTGTTATGTTGGGATTTTTTTTTTAGTTGACCATTTTTGCTTTTTCACATTTTTGTTTGCTTTTTCTTTTCTTTTTGTCGCTAAATTTCAGGTATTTTTCTTGTTACTTGTAACTTTTGTGGTTACTTTTTTTTCTCAGGTAATTGGCTTGTTACTTGTAACTTGCAACTTCTTCCCAAGGTTTTGCTCAGCTAACCACTGCTTAAAATATTATTTGGATAATCTTTTATGACGTAGCGTTGAACATTGTATTGAATGGCGTTGCTTCATTCATATTTTAAACAGATGCCAGCACTCTTCTGTCATC
>NW_024678028.1:0-2008 GCF_008729295.1 Plectropomus leopardus | reverse complement strand
GGGACACTGACAGGGACACTGAGGACGGCGGTGGAGTAAAGAGGAGGAAGGAACTCTGTGATTGGTTGACCTGTGCTGATTGGTTCGTCAGTCCAGTTCCTTCCAGGTCCAGGACCTCCAGGGTTCTGCTGGACGCCACTGCAACCGCCAGCATCCCCGCAATCTGATCACCTGGAAACAGAACCAGGACATTCAGGACCAGGACCAGGACTCCGAGTCACAGCAGTGTGTGATGTGCAGTGTGTAGTGTGTAGTGTGCAGTGTGTAGTGTGTGTAGTGTGCAGTGTGTAGTGTGTGCAGTGTGTAGTGTGTAGTGTGTGTGTTGGTGCTGGTACCCAGCGGGTTGTAGTCCAGGTTGAGCACTCGGAGCTGTGAGCTGTGAGCCACAGCGATGGCGAGGCGAGCCCAGCCTTTGGAGCTGATTCCTGGGTTAGCGCTCAGAGTCAGCTCCCTCAGACCTGCACGCACACACACACACACACACACACACACACACACACACACACACACGCACGCACATATGCACACACACACACACACACAACGCACACACACACACACACGCACATGCACGCACACACACACCACCACACACACACACACACACAGGTCTACACACGTTCCACAGACTGTCTCCTGGTGATATTGGTGGGACAGTGAAGGGTTAAACCCCTCAATGTGCAGTGACGGCATGTGGACGTCCAAGCTGCTGAATTCAGGTTATCTGAGCCTGAAATAACAGCGTCCCAGGAGACAGAATGTCCCCTGCTTTTTTGAAAAACTGTCCACTTCCTGCGGACGTTTGATCAGACCTGCTGCTCTGACTCAAACTCGTCTGATTTTTAAGAATATTACTCCTCATTTCAACAAATCTCATGATTTTTTTGTCATTGAATTAGTTCATTGCTGAAGAGAGCTCAAATGAAAGCTTCTGTATGTCAGAGCATTACATTTCTCTCTATAAAGACGACATGGAGTCACGGCGTCCTGATGTCACAGCGTCCTGATGTCACGGCGTCCTGAGGTCACAGCGTCCTGAGGTCACGCCCTCTTTGTGTGTGATGTAAGAGTTATTCTGTAGTCAGCAGCCACGTGTTTGGAAGTTAAATTCTGGCAGATTTTTACAGAGCTGCTCTGGTGTCAGGTGTCTCTCAGGTGTGTGTCTCAGGTGTGTGTCTCAGGTGTGTCTCAGGTGTGTCTTTCAGGTGTGTCTCTCAGGTGTGTGTCTCAGGTGTGTCTTTCAGGTGTGCGTCTCAGGTGTGTGTCTTAGGTGTGTCTCAGGTGTGTCTTTCAGGTATGTCTCTCAGGTGTGAGTGTCTCAGGTGTGTCTCAGGTGTGTCATTCAGGTATGTCTCTCAGGTGTGAGTGTCTCAGGTGTCTCTCAGGTGCGTCTAACCTGACTTTGCTCCGTCCGGCGGCAGCATCCCACAGATCAGACCCAGCGCCTCGTCTCCAAGCATGCAGTCTCCCAGATCCAGACAGACCAGCGCCGGGTGGGTGGACAGCGCCGGGTTCAGGGTCACCAGGCCGGCGTCCAGCAGCGGGCTGCCGTGGAGACTGGAGGGGGCGGGGTCAGAGTCAGCAGGAGTTTTAAGGGCCAATGGGATGAGTGTTGGGGTCTGTACTTACAACAGTGTCTGCAGCGAGCGGTTGGTCTTCAGGGCGTCCGCCAGGTGCCGCGTCCGGCTGATGCTGGAGACCACGCCCAGGTTCAGGTTGAGCTGAGCGAGCGAGCGCGAATCCGCCACGCTGCGGCAGACGCGTCCGAAGTCGCGGTCGGAGAGCTGGCAGCCGCGGACGGACAGCAGCCGCACGCCGTCCTCCTTCAGGCTCTCGCAGATGTCCTGGACCTCGGCCGCCGACAGCAGCTCGCCCGTGATCTGGATGGAGGCCGGCAGCATCCTGGACTGCACTGGGATCACTGGGAGCACTGGGACACCTGCAGGGACAACACAGACACCAGTCTGACCTCTACTGGTGGACAGCGGGAACTGGACTGACTGACCCC
>NW_024678027.1:0-953 GCF_008729295.1 Plectropomus leopardus | reverse complement strand
CAAACACACACTAAACACACCGACCCCCGGCCGAGAGACCTGCCGGAGACACAGAGCTGAATGTGTTTTCTCCTCTACTTCTTTAAAATGACAGTGTTGCCATTAGGGGCTCAGAGCGACCGGGAAGCCATGTTTAGAGGATAATCTTGGCTGGACCATCTGGTCAAGATTTTCTCTCTTTTCTCTGGATTTCCTCTTTTTTTTCATGAAAGTATGAAAAAGTCTTTTTGTTGTCTTGAAATGCAACTGGGGAGTCACATGGATTTAATTTTTGCTTTTTTAATGTATAATTGAGCGGTGTTTGTAGCAGAGAGGGCAAAAAGCTTGTGCAGCATCCCAAGCCAGTGGTGGACTACATAATCTATACTTATACTATTACTGATCACTTCCAGTTGCTTCTGCCCATCTGGATGCTTCAGCAATCCCATTGCACTCCCAGTTAAACCGCTGTTGACACAGGAAATTTAATCTAGATATCTTGGTGATGATGAAAGTGGTTGTAATAGGATTAAACTGGGCTTGACAGGAGTGTGACATCGCTACTGCAGGGCATTACTCTGTGAGTACAGCACTGAATTATGCTGGTGGTAGGATGCAACCTACTACACATTTACCATGTGGCCAGGACTGAAGGAAATGGACTATATGAGTCATTAAAAAAAAGGAAAGATCATTTCCCAAATTTAACATTAAAAAAGCAGACATTATGAAATAAGAACCACTGTATTTACCACTTTAAGCTGCTTAACTACAAACCCAAACATTCACTTCCACACTGTTTAAAGCAACAAAACAGAATCAACAAGCTTTCCTTAGACTTGCAAATACTGTGCAATCTCGGTGTTGCAAGATTCATTAAAGTCTGTATGTAAGACTTAGGGGGACATGTTGGCAGAAATAGAATATAATATATCATGCATATATTCTCTAGTGTATTGTCACTTAAAAAATAA
>NW_024678026.1:0-662 GCF_008729295.1 Plectropomus leopardus | reverse complement strand
AGGTATCCAGTTTGTTCCAGGATGGCGCTACCGTTATGAAAAAAAAACGAGCACAGGCTGGCACAGATTGTTAGGATTAGGGAAAAAAGGCACATGTAAAGGTGTCAAGAAAAAAAAATCTGTGTATCATGTGGATTAGTAGCTTTTGGTGCCAGGATTTTATGCCAAAAGCAAGGCAAAGGCAATGGTATATGATGACTTTCATTTAACAGTTTTGTGACCTGTTTGCAGCATAGATACTACCTGTGTACATCTTAGTGGGCAGAAATGATATGGAGCACCTCAAGGATCCATTTGGGGGCCTCTTCTGATCAAGCTCCTACAAGCTCAAATTAAAGAAACAAACACGTATTTCAATACGTATTTCAACAACCGGATGACTGATTGTGACAATCAGTGTATTTCTTTGTAAACTTTCGCTATTTTAAATGCTGGTTTGATCAGCACTTATATGCATCAAATGAATCAAATATCCTCCAGTTAAACAAAGATAAAAGTGAACTAACTGTATTTGGTGAATGGTTAAAAGTCAGTGCTCACATTGAGGTCACAACCAAGCCAGACATCTTGGTGTAGACTTAAATTTGACATTAACCTAAAGATCATTACAGAATCAGCCTCCCCAAACCAAATTTACATAAAAACTGCACGAACATTTAGAA
>NW_024678025.1:0-574 GCF_008729295.1 Plectropomus leopardus | reverse complement strand
TTTCAATCATATTTTCAAAATTTGATATCTGATTGGAGCTTGAAAAAAAAATCACTTTTTGAAATAAAGCTTAAAACTGTTATCAACATATTTAAATGCTCTGCGCAAAAATAACATTTTTTTAAATAAAAATTAAAATATGCAACACATCTTTGTAGTGTCCATGTCGTTTCAAACTACTTACGCTGCATTCCATTTGCCTCAAAAGTCCCAAGTCAGAGCTGGGACTGACATCACACCCAAGTTGATCACATTTCAGTCTAAGTCAAAAAACCAAGATGTTGTTAGCAATAGCAGTTAGCTTTTCTTAGTAATATCAGCTGATAACGCATTTTGCACATACAAATACTGTAGCAACATATCCACAGATAGAAGTTGGACTGTATTGAGTCTGTTCGAATGAGACACAAAAAGGATCTGAGGTGAACACATGCCAAGCACCAAATGTGGGTTGATTTTCCGTTTGGCGGGTAAATCTCAGAGGGTTATCTTCCAAACTAGCAGGTAAAAGTTAACCAAAACAGCCCTGTAATAAACAATACTGAGAGTCTCTGCAGCGTGTCATTTAGGGGCG
>NW_024678024.1:0-729 GCF_008729295.1 Plectropomus leopardus | reverse complement strand
CAAAATCACGGGAAAAGGGCTATGAGCAAGAAAAAATGACAATAAAAAAATTGAAAATTACCGGAAAAATGAGTAAAATGAAAGAAAGAAAACAGTAAAGAAAAACAGAAGGAAAGGAGATTGCCTGTAAAGGTGCTTAAAAGTTATTATTTAACTCTAACATAATTTAAGATATGTAATTGTGATAATTATCAATATATTTTTTCCCTTGCTTTTTCTTTTTTTCTAGACTTTTTCCCTAGTTTTAAAAAAGTCCAATTCTACTAATTTCTTGCAATTTGTCAAACATTTATTACCAAGTTGCTCATTTCCTTTTCCCCATGTTTTTGAAAGAAATTACATCAATTTGCTCAGGTTTCATCTGAGGCATCTCAAAGCAGCAAAAGAAAAGTGATGTTGATCCTGATTTGAATGGGTTAAAAGACAAAACAGGAGAAATAAGACAAAAGTCAAAAACAAAAACAATTGTCCCACTTAAAGGGCCGTCACAACCCCTAAGGGGTCCAGACTATTGTTACCTGACAACATATTCACTTCAAATATTACAATATTTCTCTAACATAATTTTAAAGAAGAGAAAATAGAGAAAGAGAAGAGATGCTATCATCACCATATTCCTGTTTGCAAAAAGAGAGAGAAAAAAAACACAAAAATAAAAACTTAGGCCACATAAGACAATAGCATTCAACAGAAAATAAGCCAAGACTAAAGACTACACTGTCAAAATTT
>NW_024678023.1:0-534 GCF_008729295.1 Plectropomus leopardus | reverse complement strand
TACTCATTCAGTCTTGACTCACAGTGATTCTGTTCTGTTCACTTTTCTTTTTTCCCCCCTTTGCAGCTTCTTTCCATAAATCACACCTTTACCTCTGACTCACTCACTTCCTGTCTCATCTATCTCCTTTTCTTTCCTGTCCTGTCAGCCTCCACCCAGGTGGTTTTCTCCTTTGATGTTGGTAATGGGCCACTGGAGGTCAGCGTGGAGTCGAGCGTCCCGCTGAACGACAACCGGTGGCATCGAGTCCGAGCTGAGCGAAACGTCAAGGAGGCGTCGCTTCGATTGGATAAACTTCCTGTTGCCACACAGGAGGCTCCTGCTGACGGACACTTCCACCTGCAGCTCAACAGCCAGCTATTCATAGGTGAGGTTGACAAACATGTGAATGGTTCCTTCATTAGAAGCAGAACTTGAGGCCTTGAAGTCTTTCTGTTGTCATTTTAGTATATGTCACTTCCTCAATATGTCTCCCTCATACACAGGCGCTTCTGTAGTGTTCATGTACAAATATTACATGGTAGATAAGGTAGA
>NW_024678022.1:0-842 GCF_008729295.1 Plectropomus leopardus | reverse complement strand
CCTGGCATGTCCTTTAGCATGGCAGAAGATGTTTAGTGACTGTATTAAGCAGACTCAGCACAGCATCATCTGTGCCTCTGTTGCTTTTATATATGAACTGGAATGGATCTGGCATAGTGACGACATTGTTGTTTTAGTGGCTGGCCAGAACAAGGTTCTTTGTTTTACACAGTGTAGAAGTTATTAAATTGATGGGGCGAGTGGTCTTGTTAGGCTTCAGTTAAGAAAGACTTGCAGCATCATCATCCTCACTAATAACTACCGATGTCTCCACAGGAAGATTTTTGCATATCTCATCACACTCTGTTCTGCCGGTGTCATGGGGTTCAGTTAGAGGTTTCACTAATACCAAGAAGTTTTAAACCTTCTTTCACAGAGATTGTGCTTTAGTGCCGCTCAGGGGTCCCTTCTTCATGCTGCCTTTACATTTTTACACAGAATCAAACAATGGCAGTATTATTCTGCTCCAGTGTGGGATTTAGACAGCATGCCGGCACTGCGGAAGCAAAAGATGTATGACAGGCATGATATGCTACACAACAGCTTTGGCCTCAAGCGTGACATAAAACATACAGATAGGGTATGCCTTATAAACAGTTACAATGGCATAAACAGTAATTAATTGTCTCTGTTACGTGGCAGCTGATCTTTACCTCTCCACTCCTAGCCCAGCATATTTTCGAGACTTTTTCACATTCCAGCAGCAAGACACTAAAGCATTTATTGAGGCAATTCTTGTCTGGACTTTATAGCATAAATCTGTTTGTGCCCCCCTCATGTTTAAATATCTATCCCGTCGGTGGTGGAGCTAGAGGCGAATACAGTTTGTTTGCTGATAACAT
>NW_024678021.1:0-734 GCF_008729295.1 Plectropomus leopardus | reverse complement strand
CCACAGGCTGGGATAGTTTAGTTCAGGCCTATTCAATACTGCAGGGAAGGCACATGCATCAGTCAGTCTGCTTCCGTTTTTAGATTTATGCTCTATATTTCTGCTTATGAGACAAGTATGCTCTCAAACACAAGAAAAAAACTTTCTTTTATGAAGTTTTTCCAATGCACGAGTGCGTACATGTTTTCGGGTTTCATATTTATGCAGACAATCGCTTTAAGTGCAATGGTCTTTTTTTAAAACTGAATCCTACCTTAGACTTCGTAAGCTGCGTTCACACCTGGTTTTCTTTCAACAGTGTTTGTATGTGTGTGTGTCCTCGGACCTCGGTCTTCAACCGAGGTAATCTTTGAAGACGACAGTAGTAATTTCGGCGACACAACAAATCTCAAAAACTTTCTACTTCCTGAAACTCATATTTCCTGTAAACCTGATGGGACCCGCCCACGAGGAGGCAGAGTCCTCGGCTCAGAGCTCAGCTGGAGGTTTCATGCCCTCAAGAACACTTATTCACACATTGAATATTGTTTTTCATGAATGATTAACCTCTTTCAATACCAATTTCATGTAAAAACTTCGACCTGAACATATCAAGTATTTTGTGCTTAGTGAGAGGGATTTATTTAATTTCAAATGTGCAGTTCTGCAATTCAGTTTATACAACTCAGCTTGAATTGTGACACATGATTTTTTTTTAAATAGTAAACACATTTTCCTATTTCTTTCTTTTTGTC
>NW_024678020.1:0-499 GCF_008729295.1 Plectropomus leopardus | reverse complement strand
GGTAACTAGAACCTCCTAGTTCTAGTTATCAGCAGCAACTTTTTTTTTAACAAAATGTATAGGCGAACATGAAAAAATGTTTTGTTTCAGTCTGTTTAAGCTGATATAAGTCAATGACAGAAGCACTTACTGTGATACTGATTTTTGTTGGGGAAAAAAACTTCAGAGTTTATTTTGCAAATAAGCCCATGCATGTACATGTACTAAAAAGGGAACAAGAACTCAGTCAGTTTGCATTGTCTACGCTTTGAATAGTCATTTTAGGTGATTTTTTTCAATAAAGCAAAGTCATTCACATATTTATAGAATTTTACAGTTTAGGGTTAAAATCAATTAAGTCAGGACATAGTGCACATTTTTTGTTTAAAAAGTTTGCAAAAGTGGATACATCCAGAGAAGTAAAAGCTAAGTGCTGGACAAGAGGTAATACAATAAATGAAAAGAGTCCACACATGAGACTATGCTCCCATTATTTTTTTTATTAAATCACTTCAAATGT
>NW_024678019.1:0-693 GCF_008729295.1 Plectropomus leopardus | reverse complement strand
CTATTCAAATCAAATAGTTCTTCATTTTTTTAATATCCCTGGTTATTAAGAAAGACAAAGGCATTTATGTACAATAGCACCTTTCTGCCTCACTGGACAAAGAGATTCATAAATTTCTTATTTTCACACATTCATCATTCATACACCAATGATAGCAGAGCTGCCGTGCAAGGTGCTTTTCTTCCTGTAGGAAACAACTTGGGCTTCAGAGTCTTGGTCAGCGTCACTTTAACGTGCAGCCGAGGACTGAACTGCTAACGTTATGAATAAAGGATGACACACTTAACCTCCTGAGATTCAGGACTCAGCTTTAAATTAAAGTGTTTTTTATCCTTCTGCATCATCCTCATACTCTGGTTTGGTAATGCAACAGAGGCACAGAGAAAACAGTCAGGAAAATTATTACTACTGCCTGCAAACTATTAGGAATTAGTTTACAATGCTCTGAAGGCAACTGCAGAGAAAGAATGATGACAAAGGTATACAACATTGTGGGTGATTAGAGGCCTCCTCATTTAATCTATGACCATTAGTGCAATAATATTGCTCTCCTCTTTTCCATGAGGTTTTTAAATGAGTGATAGCACCTTATCCCACTTTTTCCTTGTCTCGGCGGATGCCCAGCAAGTCTGAACTATTCCCTGTCTCCTAGTATTTCATTTGAATGAGTGTGTCTGTTGTTTCTGCGCAGGT
>NW_024678018.1:0-218 GCF_008729295.1 Plectropomus leopardus | reverse complement strand
CAGCCACAGCCACGGCCCCATCCTCATCCGTAGCCTCAGCCTGAGCCGCAGCCTCAGCCTCAGCCTCAGCCAAAACCACAGCCTCAGCTTTAGCCATAGCAATGATCTCAGACACAGACAAATCCATGGTCTCAGCCGCAGCCACAGCACCAGTCTCAGCCTCAGCCTCAGCCTCAGCCTCAGCCAAAACCACAGCCTCAGCCACAGGCTCTGCCTCA
>NW_024678017.1:0-1115 GCF_008729295.1 Plectropomus leopardus | reverse complement strand
TTGGTTGTGCTCGTGCTGTGGCTGTACTGATACTGTGCCCCTCGCTCGCCCTGATTGTGGTCTGGTCCAGGTTGCGCCGATGCTGTGATCTTGCCTTTGGACAACTCCCTTTCAACATATGCATGAGACTGTTACCATCTCTCTCAACATCATCATAGAGAGCAATTACTAATTTCACACCTACCATTATTGTAATATGACATGCATCTGTTTCTATTATTGCTGTGCCGCACAGTTAATGATTACAATAAAAAGAATTTTCACACCATTACATTAAAAACACGTCTAAACAAAAACATTGGATGTACCACTGCACATAATCACAGTTACACCTAACACAATATTGCACATATATTGCATTATTGTGTTAGACCTCAAGCACTGGGTGTCTCAGTGTGTTGGTTGCCAGCAGCAGCGCTCAGTCAAACTGGCAACCTTAAACTGCACAGCAAAATCAGCATACCCAAATTAACACTCTCAGATTTGATTTCAACACTTTTGAAGTGTCTATATGGGTCCACACCAAAAAGAGTTAATTCAACTCTTTTTGGAGAGTTAGTACCTTAACACTAATTTAGTGTAATTATTGACTCTTTTGGAGTTAAAATGTAACACTTCTTAAGACTAACCAGTGTTACTTTATTTCAACACATTTATGTAGCGTTAGACATTAACTCTCTCGGAATCGTTGATTAACTACACAAGTGTTACACTAATTTTAACACTGTAAGGTGTAAAATCAGCTCTTCTGAATTACTAAAAAAATACCTGGGAAATATGGTTTGCTAAAAATAATGACATCACATTTAGTTGAAACTCATTTATTTAAAACATCCACCACAAATTAAAATTAAAAACACTCTAAAACATGTGACAATGGGGAACAATGTATGCTCTCTCACTGTCATTATAATACTGCTTGTGAAAGGGTTTAAAATAGGTGAGTTGGTTAATGCAAATCAGAGTATATTCATTGTTTTGCTCCTTTATGCAGTATGCATGAAAATGTTCGTTAAAGTACAGGGTTTCAACAGTGCAACCTATTGTGAAATCACGCTGTTCATGTATTATGATATTGCAGATTTTCTTGAACACAGGTAGGTCATGGGATGTTC
>NW_024678016.1:0-511 GCF_008729295.1 Plectropomus leopardus | reverse complement strand
CATTACTTAACAAAGCCTGAAATTAGCCAATTAAAGGGCTGGATATTATTTAAAAACTATGATAACAGTGCCAATACCCTTAAAGGGTCTTTAATAACAATAGAAATGAATAGACTTGAATAGATAAACCTTATTGTCTATCCCAAGAGTGACAGATATTCTCCCATCACAAGGCTTACACAATTCACATTTTAAAACACATTTAAAACACACAAACATATAAAAAGGCAGTGTTGAAAACAGCAACTGATATGAGCAGGTTAATGTGTAGTGTCTATTTTAGATTGTTCAGGGTGCTTATTAAGATAAGATAATATAAGAAGCCTTTATTTTCATTGTATCAAAATACAATGAAATTGCGAGTGCCCCTCCCAGCAGTGGAAAAAAAAGAAACGTTCACACTGGAACACATACACATAATTACCAATCATAAAAAACAGTCATAAGACAAGGGCAGGGAAAAATGCATAAGTAAAAAAACATTATATTGCACAGTGAACAAAGGATTTCT
>NW_024678015.1:0-408 GCF_008729295.1 Plectropomus leopardus | reverse complement strand
ATTGTAAATAGGTTTTTAGCCGGAGCAGAATTATCCACAGAGGTCTTTTTGATCCCCAAAACTTGACCTAGTGATTAAAACAGTTGAAACGTTTTTCTACACGCTGTTGGCATGTCAGAGAAGGATGGCTCACTCACCACGTGCTAATTTGTGCTTACCTTCTCTCTCTGATTTAATATCCATACAATCAGGAGGTTTTTACTGTGAGACAAATTATCTGCAGAGGCCTCTACCTCTCCAGAAAATGCCCCGGTGATTTCAACCAGTAAAAACATAAAAAGCAGTTCCACATTAAAAATCCGTGTTTCTCAGATGTAGTTTTGCATGTCAAAGACGGGCTGCTAGCCCCTCACTTGCTAACCTGTGCTCACATCTTTCCTCGGATAGCTTAAGATACAGATATTCAGG
>NW_024678014.1:0-420 GCF_008729295.1 Plectropomus leopardus | reverse complement strand
CTCTGTTTGTCGAGTAAAGTTTTATTATGAAGATAGTGGCAGGAAGTGTTAGTTGTAATGTGGCGGGCTTGTCACCGGTGTGCTGTGGGCTGCTGCAGGTTTGACTCAGGAGTTGTGGCTCTCCCAGCCTGAAATCCTGAAACACAACACTGCAGTGCGCGCTCACCTCACTGATGGATTAACCCGGAGCTCTTATTTTATCAACATAAAGGTACGTGTCTCGCGGTAACTAACTTTTGTCAAACTGCCACTGAAATGCGAATGTGGACCCTAAAGTCCTTGTCTCGTTTTAATTTATCTTCAAAAAGTCATAACTTATGCTGTCGTTCAAATACTTCTTGCAAGACACGAAAAATGCATTGCCTCATAATGTAATTTAATTTATCAGGTTTAATTATAGACAATATTCACCTCTGAAAG
>NW_024678013.1:0-536 GCF_008729295.1 Plectropomus leopardus | reverse complement strand
TTGGGCCTAATTATTTGAATCCAGGGAAACATTTAGGGCTGAAGCCTTGGACACCCAGGCCTCACGACGCCATTGTCTTTCATTAGATCTTCCTTATGAATTCCCATTTATCCAACAAAATTTCAAATTTGTACCCCAGGCTATGCACAATAAGTAAATAGATAAATAACCTGAAAATAGCAATGTAGTTTCATTGTATGATATATGATTATTATTATCATTATATGATTATATAGTGCTCCTAGTGATAAGTAAAGTGAACTTGATGCATAAATAGATCCTTTAAACCATTTCTTTCTGACCAAGTAGAAATATAACAATCTTCATAAAAACCTGCTGCTGAGTTGTACCTGCTCCCAACTACCAGACGTGGAAGCACAATGTTTAAAAGCCAGCCAAAACAAAACTGTGTGTCTTTTCATGCTGAGAGGATGAGCGTCAACAAGCTCTCAGCTCGGGGGGTTCATGTAAGTGGCCTTTTAGGGAGCAATTACACCCCACAGGTTGTGTCTGCTTTCACACATTAGGAGATACTT
>NW_024678012.1:0-233 GCF_008729295.1 Plectropomus leopardus | reverse complement strand
ACACTGACTAAACACACATTACAAATTGCTGTATAAAAAGAAATAATACAGTATATAGAGTCTTCAGTCTGCTGTGCTGTCTCATTGTATATGTGAACTGATGCAGCTTGTTTGTCAGTCTGGGCTGTGTTTGTCAGTGTGTGTATCAACAGTATGTCAACATGTCTCACAATCAGTGTCAACCACACAAGTGTCGGCACTGTGGTAGATCCTAAAATAACTGTTTTATTGTG
>NW_024678011.1:0-291 GCF_008729295.1 Plectropomus leopardus | reverse complement strand
CGTACATTTGGACTCAGTGATGAACTGATTAGATTTTGGTGGTCAAACATCAGGGTCACTGTCACCCTGCATCTGTCTCATTCTTGTGAAGGAGATATCTCAAGAACGCCTGTAGGGAATTTTTTCAATTTTGGCACAAATGCTGGGCTCTACTGATTAGAATTGGTGGTCAAAGGTCAAGGTGACTGTGACTTCATAAAGTGAGCTACATTGCCATAACTCAAGAATTCATACACTGATTATGACAAAATGTCACACAATTCTTTTGAAGAATTAGATTTAGAAGTAATG
>NW_024678010.1:0-852 GCF_008729295.1 Plectropomus leopardus | reverse complement strand
ACAAGGATTAGTTGCAGTTAAAATTCAAATGAGCACTGATGTGTATATTTAGGTGTAGATTCTTAATACTTTTAGCTGCTCCATGTGTTGCCCAATAATAAATAATTTAATTAAATTGAATTAAAATATTTATTTTATAAAAAGGCATTGACAGGCACACAAATATCTCTTTTTAAGGAGAATATTTATATGTAAGGTAAACAAACAATCAATTGCCACTATTTTTTAGATTTTTGTCTATGAAGAGGATTAAATTATTTTGTATCTGCTTATAAAGCCAATTGGCTGTGAGTGAATTCTCCTTTTCTCTTGAATTGTCCATATTATTATAAACTTTTATATCTATCCTTGTGTGCTTTCACTTGTTTCCCTGCTAACTTTTCTTTTGGCTTGTACTTTTATATATTGCCTTTAAACACTTGATTTCATTGTGATTTATTATCACCAAGACAGGTTAGAAGTAAAGCTTTTGTAAGTGTCTTAATTGAAAATTTTCTGGCTGCCAATAAAAACAAAATGAAATAAAAGAAATATATTTTCATCAACAGTAGAAGCAGAAAGTGGGCATTGGGCAGACAGATCAGACAATAATCAGTAATATCTAAACTGTAAATATCTGTTTTAGAAGTTCTTAATTGAATTTTTATGAAATATACCTCTCCAACAGGCTTAAAACTCAATAAGAACAGATGGACCAGAAAAATAAGCGTGACACACAGGGATGAGACCGGTTCCCATTCCAGAGCTTGAGTAAATCACAAAATCTGAGTCGGTAAATGTTGTTTCACGTTTAACAGATGGCCCTGCAGTGTCAGCAGAGATATTTCCCGCTCAGCAGGAGAGGAATCCCAA
>NW_024678009.1:0-755 GCF_008729295.1 Plectropomus leopardus | reverse complement strand
TGTCTTTATGTGCATGTGTGCACTCAGGTCCGACTGGCCAGTTGAAGTGGGGCAATCAGGTGAGGATGTGTCAAGAGGAGGCAGGGAGATCGCTACTCTTCATCTGTTCTGCTTCAGTGGAGCTCAAACACCAGAAGCTCTTGCAGCACAGCTGCCCTGTCTTTGTAATCTTACTGCTAGAAGATGGCTCACAGGCTGTATGAGGGAGGTCTACCGTTAAGCTAAGACTCGGTGGAAAAGCTATTTCCTTGCTGTAATTCAGATAAACATACAATGAAATGCTAGTACCAGCATTTGTATTGTATTTTGCTGAGGCAAATATTTTTTAAAGGTGCTGTATACAACATTAGAAATAATAATAGAGAAGCAAACAACTATTGCTATATAAAGATGTATTTGAGTAATGGTGTCCTGAACAAAGAATATAGTCACACTCTCTTTGTGTGTGTTGTAATCCACAAATTTTCCATACTTTGTTGTGGCAGATGCATCTCAACTTCCTCCCACAGTACAAAAATGAAGCCAAAACATCCCGCATACAGCTGCTGCCATCTTGCTTGTTGCCTTTGTTGGGTGGATTGGTTATGTTTAGGTAAGAGAAGGGTTAAGGCTTGAGTAAGTATTTCAGAGTAAACCAATCAGAGACAGAATAAAGCGGGCTATTTCTTCACCATATCAGGAAACACAAATTTGCGCACAGTAGTGATCTCAGTTGTATCGAGTTCCCACCCACACACCACATACAGCTGTAAATC
>NW_024678008.1:0-693 GCF_008729295.1 Plectropomus leopardus | reverse complement strand
GAAATTAGCATTTTTATTAGTCCACCCTATTAAACCCATTAAAAACAGCAGTTTTTCCCTAATTGCCCTGCCAGCAGGAGCTGTAGGTTATAAGTAGATTCACAATTCTGCACATATCTAAACAAATGTTCCTGAAAAGCAAAGCCCTCAGGTCAAACCTCAACAGGTCTTTATTGATTAGTGGTGTTATTATGAGGAGACAGGGCTGCACAGTCACTCTGCCAGCTGCCACTAACCGCTGCATGAAGACAAGGAACCACAGAAAACAGGTTTACCCATCGAGTGTGCCAGCAGTTAATCAACATGTGGTGAGAGCTAAGCTGCTAAACTTAGCCTCCCCTCACTGCTGCAGGCACCTCTTGTTCTCGTGCTGCAGTCTATGGGACATCATGTAACCAGTGTGCTTTATTTAAACATGTAAACAATAACATTTTAATGTATTCATGGGCTATAGGTAGGAGCATGATCATTGCACAGTTAACCCTTTGATACCTGTGCAAAAACACTCAAAGATGGTGATGAGCAACTTAACAAGAAATGGTGAAAACAATAAATAAAAACATTACAATAAATAAATAAATAAAAACGAACAAAAATAATAAAATTACCCGATGAAAGTTTTTTTTATTTATGTAACCTAATTTTGAATATATAATTATGATAAATATAAATATGATTTCCTGGTCATTTTTT
>NW_024678007.1:0-242 GCF_008729295.1 Plectropomus leopardus | reverse complement strand
GTGTTTACAGCTGTGGCCAATGCAAATGTCATTAGTTTTTTAGTTATATAGTTATAAATCAGTTTTGGACAAATTGAATTTTGATCAGAATAGGTAGAAATATATAAAGTAAGGGGATCATTAATGTTATTACAGTTCATTTTGTGGATTATGGATGTCGTTAGGCGTTATCAAATTTGGTAGGATTCATCCTCTAGGAACCATTGATATCTGGATGAAACATTTTTTAATCACAATTCATC
>NW_024678006.1:0-4392 GCF_008729295.1 Plectropomus leopardus | reverse complement strand
TCGAAGAACGAACTTTGTGCATTGCTGCTTTACCTTGCTTCGTGCATGATTTTTGCTGGGTTAAATAAACGTCATTACCAACTATTCCTGTTTACCGGTGTACTGCATCTGGGTCCACACCACACCCGTTACAGTACAATCTGGCCAAACATGGACCCAGCAGATAACACCGCTCTCCAGTCCCGTCTTGCCCGCGTTGAGGGAATGTTACAGCAACATGAGGCTCAGCTCACCTCTAACGCAGCCGAAGCTTGCCAATCAGCTTCGGCGCTGGAACGAGCGCTAACTCTGTTAGCCACCCAAGTGCAGCAGATGGCTTCCTCGCTGACCCAGCACATTTCGCCGACACCGGCCCCCGCCTCACCTGCTCCACCACAGATGCTAACGCCTAGCCCGGTATCCGAACCCCGGGTGGGGGTTCCTGAACGATACGCCGGGGATCCTGAGGGCTGTAATCCGTTTTTGACGAACTGTTCAATTCTGTTTGCCCTGCAGCCACATACCTTCGCCACAGAGGGAGCCAGAGTCGCCTTCACCATTAATCACCTCACCGGCAGGGCACGCTTGTGGGGGACAGCGGAGTGGGAGAGAGGCACGCCAGCTTGCGCCTCCTTCCAGACCTTCGCAGAGGAGCTACGAAAGGTTTTCGGACCTGTTCCAGCAGGACCTGACGCCACTGGGGGTCTCCTGAGCCAAAGACAGGGGAGCCGGACAGTAGCAGACTTTGCCATCGACTTCAGAACCCGGGCCCGGCTGAGCGATTGGAACATGGCAGCTCAGTGTGACGCCTTCCTCAATGGGCTGGCCCCGTACTTTTAGGACGAGTTGGTCTCGTTCGACCTTCCCAGTTCTTTGGATGGGCTCATTGAACTGACTACAAGGTTGGACAGACGAATTCAGGCCAGAAGGAGAGAGCAACGGTTGGAGGGAGCTGATCATCGGGCCTCCCTCCATCAGCATGGACCACCTGCTAACCCCAGTCTCCATTCTGAAACCACCCCGGGAGCTGAGCCCATGCAGGTGGGTCGCACCGGTCTGCCACCCGAGGAACGGGAGAGACGACGTTGAGGGAATCTCTGTCTCTACTGTGGCCAGGCCGGCCATTTTGTATCACGGTGTCCAGCAAAAGGGAGGGCTCAGCGGTAGACGGGGGCATCCTGCTGAGCCGATCATTGAACTCTGCCCCTGCTCAACGGCCTCTGTTTCATGTCCAGCTCCTGTTGGCTGAGGGATCTCACACCCTCGCCACCTTCATTGACTCTGGAGCTGATGTTAATCTCATTGATGAGGAACTCGCTCGGCAGCTGGAGATCGAGTTGGACCCTCTTCCCCGTCCCATACCGGCCAGCGCTCTGGATGGTCACCTCCTGGGAAGGGTCACTCACCAGACCACGCCCATCTCGATGCTCCTGTCTGGCACACACCTCGAGACCATCAGATTTCATGTTCTAAGGTCTCCAAACCTTCCTCTGATCCTTAGTTATCCCTGGCTGCGCCGTCACAACCCCCACATTGACTGGTCCACGGGGTCCATTTTGGGTTGGAGCCCCTCTTGTCGCCAGATCTGCCTTCAACAGACTGTCACGCCCTTGCCGCCTGCCAGTTCCTGCTCTACTCCAGATCTCTCCATGGTACGTCCTGAATATCATGACTTCCAGGAGGTGTTCAACAAGACGAGGGCCACGTCGCTGCCTCCGCATCGGCCCTACGACTGCGCCATTGACCTCCTTCCAGGCTCTGTTCCTCCTAAGGGGCGCCTGTACTCCCTGTCGGCACCTGAGAGGGAGGCGATGGACACATACATTAAGGACGCCTTGGCATCCGGCATCATTCGTCCCTCTCGTCTCCCGCCGGCGCGGGGTTCTTCTTCGTTGGAAAAAAGGATGGTTCCCTGAGGCCCTGCATTGATTATCGGGGTCTTAATGACATCACCATACGTGTTCGTGTACCTGGATGATATATTGATCTTCTCCCGCTCAAAGCAAGAGCACGTACACCACGTCCAGACTGTCCTGCAACGCCTGCTAAAGAACTCCCTCTTCGTCAAGGCTGAGAAATGTGAGTTCCATGCCTCATCTGTCTCCTTCCTGGGCTACATCATCGGCCATAATCATATGGAGATGGACCCTGCCAAAGTCTCAGCGGTTACCTCATGGCCTGTTCCTGACTCCCGCAAGCAGCTGCAACGCTTCCTGGGGTTCGCTAATTTCTACAGGCGGTTCATCCGGGGCTACAGTGCGGTGGCGGCACCCCTCACGGCCCTCACCTCCTGTAAGATCCCCTTCCGTTGGTCTCCGGCCGCGGAGGAAGCGTTCCAACTCCTCAAACGACGCTTCAGTTCGGCCCCCATCCTCCTGATCCCGGACCCTGAAAGACAATTCGTGGTGGAGGTGGACGCCTCTGATGTGGGGGTGGGGGCTGTCCTCTCTCAACGCTCCGCTGAGGACCAGAAACTTCATCCCTGTGCTTTCTTCTCTCGACGTTTATCCCCAGCAGAAAGAAACTATGATATTGGCAACCGTGAACTGTTGGCGGTAAAGTTGGCGTTGGAGGAATGGAGGCACTGGTTAGAAGGAACCAAGGCCCCCTTCCTCGTCTGGACAGATCATAAAAACCTCAAGTACATCCGCTCAGCCAAGAGACTCAACTCCCGTCAAGCCCGGTGGGCCCTGTTCTTTGCAAGATTCACATTCACCCTGTCGTACCGACCTGGTTCCTGCAATATCAAACCTGACGCTCTTTCCCGTCAGTTTCTGGTTGGGGAGGAGGACTCCTCCAACCAGGACAGTATAATTCCTGCCTCTCGTCTCCTGGCCGCCCTCACCTGGGAGATTGAGGAACGAGTTAAGGCTGCGGTGGAGGACCAGCCGGGGCCCAGCTCATGCCCTCCGGACCGACTCTTCGTTCCTCAGGGACTAAGATCCAAGGTCCTGCAGTGGGCTCACAGTTCCCGTCTCACCTGTCATCCAGGAATTGCTCGAACCAAGGAGGTCCTGCAACGGCGATTTTGGTGGGCTACCATGGACGGAGACACCACAGACTTTGTAAACGCCTGCCCGGTCTGTAATCAGAATAAGACACCACGGGGGGCTCCTGCCGGTCATCTTCAGCCACTACCTGTGCCTCATCGCCCCTGGTCCCACATCTCATTGGACTTTGTAACCGGTCTGCCACTGTCAGGAGGCAACACCACAATCCTGACAGTGGTAGATCGGTTCAGTAAGATGGCCCACTTCGTGCCCCTGCCCAAACTCCCGTCTGCTAAAGAAACTGCTGAGGTGCTCCTGGAGCACGTGTTCCGACTCCATGGCCTTCCTTCTGATGTGGTCTCGGACCGGGGTCCTCAGTTCACCTCATCGTTTTGGAGGGAATTCTGCCGTCTCCTGGGTGCTTCTACCAGCCTGTCCTCCGGTTACCATCCACAGTCCAACGGCCAGACAGAGAGAAAGAACCAGCAGATGGAGACAGCACTCCGATGTATGGCGTCTAAACACCCTGCCTCCTGGTCCTCACAACTGTTGTGGGTGGAATACGCCCACAACACTCTCACCAGCTCTGCCACTGGCCTGTCCCCATTTCAGTGTGCTTATGGGTTTCAACCCCCCCTGTTCCCAGACCAAGAGAGAGAGAGACTGCCTATCCTTCAGTTGAGGCCTTCATCCGTCGCTGTCGTCGGACTTGGACCCAGGCCAGGTCCGCACTGCTGGGGTCCGCAGAACGGTACGCTGCAGCTGCCAACCGTCGCCGTTCCCGAGCCCCCGCCTACCAGGTGGGGCAGAAGGTTTGGCTGTCGACCCGGGACCTTCCCCTGAGAGAGGACTCCAAGAAATTGGCTCCCAAGTTCGTCGGTCCGTTCCCCATCGACAAGGTGATCAACCCGGTGGCGGTCCGACTACGGCTGCCCCGAACTATGCGGGTCCACCCCACCTTTCACGTCTCCCGACTCAAGCCATTCAGAGAGAGCCCCCTACAACCGGCGTCCCGGCCACCTCCTCCTCCCCGCATCATTGATGGGACTTCTGCCTACACGGTGCACCGCCTGCGACGCTCTCGCCGCCGTGGGAGGGGGCTCCAGTACCTCGTGGATTGGGAGGGGTACGGACCGGAGGAGCGGTCATGGGTTCCGGCACGCCAAATTCTGGATGACCAACTCGTGGAGGAGTTTCACCGTCTGCACCCCGACCAGCCCTCCAGACTCACCTTGGCACAGGGGGGGTTCCGATTCTGTCCCCCGTCCTGCCCCTGTTTCCACGCCGCCCGGGGATGATGACGTGGGGTCTGCCTCGGGGGCCGATGGTTCCCTCTCCGAGGATGGAGGGAGTGTTTCGGAATTCTCCGAGGAGTTCTGATCCCCGGTAAACCTACCCGCCTTCTGTCCCCGACCACGTGTTC
>NW_024678005.1:0-334 GCF_008729295.1 Plectropomus leopardus | reverse complement strand
CAATGTAACATTATGTCATCATAATGGATTAGACAATACAGGCTTATGTATATTTTTAAAAACATATGGCTGACAATGACTCCCAATATCCAGCAGATGGCAGTGTCTGTTAAAATTCGGTCTTGTGGCGTTACACTTCATAAATGTTTTTTGACATGCATCAGATATTTCACGTTAAACTGTACATGCAATGTAAATTTAAGATGACAGTATATTTGACCTCCAAACTATACATTGCATGAAATAAGAGAATAAAAAAAATCCCCCTGCATATTCAAATACTAACGTTCAGTTGTGATTCAGAAGTTTGTGTTAAATTTCAATTTAGGCTCGA
>NW_024678004.1:0-704 GCF_008729295.1 Plectropomus leopardus | reverse complement strand
CGGCTGAAAATATCCTAAACTCTTGTTAATAAAATTCTTGCTTTTGTTGCAACAGACATTGCTGAATATTTCCCAAACATGGGTTAAAAATACATTCTTTTGTCACACTAAACACAGCAGGACAAGTGCTGAAATCTTGATAACGCTTTAACGTCCTGCTCAACCATTTGGTAAAGTGCATTAGAAGTCATTATATGTCAATGAAAAATGTGTTGAATTCAACTCAACCTGATTGAGAAGCTAAGATATAAATGAACTTCTGATCATTCATTGTTGTTAAATTATACATTTAATGTTATCCATTATATATACAGTGAAAAGAATTCATAAATATGATTCTTTTTCTGTCTAAAACCATATTTTACCAAATGGTTGAATTGTGATGTTAAGATAACACATTTGTATTTTTCATAAAAATAAAAAAGGATGAATTGTCACTGTTGTCTACCATATATTCAGTGCTAGTCCATTATATATTTGGTAAAAGAAGTCATTTTCTTGCATTTTTTTTCACCATTTCTGAGGCATATTCAAAATACTGTAATTGTAAATATGCCTAGAATCAATATTAGTAAAGGCCTAGGTTTTTTTTTTTTAAATGTGGAGCCTGTTAACAAAGAAAAAAACTGATTTTTGTTATTGAAGCCCAAAGGAATAAAAAAATGCAATGAAAAGAAACTTCCATTGTTTTTTTCTTGGTGAGG
>NW_024678003.1:0-665 GCF_008729295.1 Plectropomus leopardus | reverse complement strand
TAATGCTCATTGAATTATTATTGGTCCTATGAAGTTATGGCGGACACTTGGTGCAAGGTGCAAGTCACGCTGTGTTCAGATTAATGTCAACTGTGTATGTTTTTTGTGTCATATTGTTTGTGCTTTTATATGTTTTTACAATTGCTGTAACACAAACAACGAAGTTGAATAGACCTGAATTGAACTGAATTGAGTTCTGGGGGCTGATCACGGGCCATGATGTTCCCAGTATGAGTCTGGACCTTTGTTTCAATTCATCTTTCCATCTCTCTTCCCTCATGCCCTGTCATCTGTCATATCTCTAACAAAGCATAAAAAGCCAAAGGCCTTAAATGCTACATTTTGAGCAAACTTTTAGTTAAGCTTCTTTGAGGCCTTGAGGAAGGCTGATTCAAATTCTAGGTGCAACATCAGCTAATGCCGTCATATTTAGTTTTGAACATTCAAGAGTTCCTGCTTGGAGGACCTGAGGCTTCTCCCAGTGATGATTAGAGGGGATAACTATTTTGACCATGTCATGCTAATACTTTGTAAGTCAAGGGTAAATTGTTTAAATTAAACGGGAGTACAATGGGGTGGGATGAAAGGGTCTATCGGCAATAAATGGGCCCAAGTACAGCAATTTATTTACTGGCTTATATAACTGATAATATAACTTGTGTATT
>NW_024678002.1:0-503 GCF_008729295.1 Plectropomus leopardus | reverse complement strand
AACAGTTTGGATCCTGACTTGCTGAGGCGGAGTCTATTCCTGCAAAACAGATTTGGAGGTCCTGGAAACAGGGAGAAGTTATGCTGCATTCATGTGCTCCTTGGAAATATCATATATACAAGTTACAAGCATATGAACGACCATCTAAAGTTGATATTACAAGTGGGAAATTGGGAAATGGGAAATTTCAATGAGTTGCTGAGTTGTGACGTTAGTGTGATGTTCCAGGGTGGCAGCAATTGGAGGAAAGCATGGAAAAAGTGTCAACAGTTGACATTAAAAATCGTTATTTTGTTCCTTGCAGCTATCTTTTACTTTTTGTAGTTGGACAATTTAGTTTATGCATCTATTAGCTGTAGCAAGCATGCAAACTTTTAATTATAAAGCATGCCAGGCAAGTATGCTAACATTGATAACAAGTTGCCAACTTGACGTCATAAATGCATAAATGCATAAACATAAACAACACATTATAAGTCAATGTTCGGTCAATGGTAAGACAC
>NW_024678001.1:0-523 GCF_008729295.1 Plectropomus leopardus | reverse complement strand
GAGCAGAAGTGTATTTAAAAAAGCTTATTATATGCAGTTGTGCAAGGATATTAGCATTGTGTTGCATAATTGCTTATAATCCATGCATAGTTTTCTGTATTTTACTGTTGATACTATTAATTATGTAACACATGCACTTAAACGTTATTCTGGAATCTTAAATATACTGCTTATATAGTCAATAGGCTAAAGCAGCTCACCTTCCCTCAAACAATATCCAAAGAATTATCTCTCACCTCCTCACCTTCCCCAACTTCCTCCCCTTGTCTCATTTAGCTGCAATACAGGTCACTGGAGGTGTGGTTTCCACTGGCCTGCCAGCACCACAACTTTTTTGCTGCACTTGACAAACAAATATGTGTAAAGGAAAAACAGGTTTGGTGACAAGACTAGTGATGACGATACTCAGCAGTGTCCGCACAAAGGCAATCATGTCTCTACACATGGGAATATGTCTTACATTGTCAAATGAGGATAAGAAGAGCTACCGTGTTTCCCTGTTCTACAAGGGTCTGATTATCCT
>NW_024678000.1:0-919 GCF_008729295.1 Plectropomus leopardus | reverse complement strand
ATGCTAAGTGCTTTTATATTGCTTTTCTGTCCTAATGGGAAAGTAGAACAGACAGCACAGATAATTATCTGTGATTGGAGAAAGCTCTCAGCGGTTCTGTACTTTTTTTTCTCTCAAGCTTCTGAATACATACAATGAATTTCTTTGGTCTACATACACAACAGTTTGAAGACTTATTTTGTTACATTTTTAGATTTGATTTGTTGGTGCTCACACTGCACCATTACAAAGAAACAAGAGGTGTTAATCTGAAGTAATTTGGATTCATTAGAGTTGAAGTATTTTTTCTTTTTTTTATGATTATGGCAACAAATCCTATACCCCATTTGTCCATGGTATTTATATGCAATTTACATGCAAACATACAATTTTCATTTTATTACATTCATTTGACGGACACGATTGCTTAGGCTGACTTACGCCTATAAACAAAAGTGAGTATACACTGTGTGACTTTGGGCTGTCCCACAAGAAACATGACCATCATCAAAGAAATGTGGCGATATCTTTGGTCGCGGCTCTAAAACTGTTGCAAAAGAGAGAGGTTCAAGGACGGGATCAAAGATAGCCTGGGATAAAATTCTGAAAGTGCCAGAAATTTGGGATGAGATTCTCACTGTGTGACTGCTGTTATGTCTACTAACCAACCAGCAGAAATGCAGCATGTAAACACTGCTCAATGCTAAATGCCAGTAGATGCTAGTATTTACTTCGAGATCTTGTTACAAAATTGGCACACCAAGTTGGCCTCTTTTCCCAAGCTACGACTGCACTCACATTCTTCGCCTCTTCCTCGTCTTCAGACTTTTTTGACACATGTATATGCCACTAAAGCGAGGGGTTGATTTGTTTGTTTACATTTTCTCTTACTACAGTAGTAGTATGGCATAGAAGGATGACGCATGTTTGTTTATACGTT
>NW_024677999.1:0-519 GCF_008729295.1 Plectropomus leopardus | reverse complement strand
TACACTTAAGCCCTTAAACATGACAAGAATCAGCACCCAGACAAGCATTCAGATAAGCAAAATACAAATAAAAGGATGACACCAGCAAGAGTCATTCAATACTACACAATGTGGCTTACCTCCAGTCTGCTCTGGTTCCCTCTGGGAAGAACTTAACACTTGCATCTGGCTGTCATCCTGGCAGGATCAAAGTCACAAAATCAACCTTAGAGCTTGTCACAAATGCAGCCACAAGAAAAGCTGCAGAAATTGGTTTGCATACCTGCATGAGGTGCATGAGTTCATCCAGCAAGGTGCATGCAGCAAAAGTCAAGTGGCTCTCCTCAGAGACTGGTATACTTTCATCACTTCCTAACTGCTGGTCATGTGACTGTGTCACATGATGCATGTGCACCAATCATCTTGATTCCCACATATAATTAAAATAGTTACACATTTACAAATTTTGGATGAAGCTTTTCTGTAATTTCAAGTGAACATCAAAACTCAGTTTTAATTGAAGAATTTGAAAGCTACCTT
>NW_024677998.1:0-950 GCF_008729295.1 Plectropomus leopardus | reverse complement strand
ATCAGCAACTATTTAGAGAATCAATAAATCAACTGAGAAATTTCTCAAGAGTTACTAGTTCCAGCTTCTCAATTGTGAAGCTAAAAACAAACTATTTCAAGACAGCATTGTGATGGGCAATTTTCACTGTTTTCTGACATTTAAGTAATCAATGTTCATATCAAATGTTGTGTATTTTAAATTATCAGTATCAACAATCATCATCTGCAGCCCAAACGTGTTTAAAACGATCTCTTTCACGATCCATTTGGTTCAACTTGTGATCGCTGATCTTCCTCGTCAGTGTCCGTGTTTAGCATTTATTTTAGGCTTTGACATCGTTCAGTTTGTAGCATATTAATCTGGAGCAGGATTAATGGATGTTTGTCAGGGACGGAAGAGCGCCAACACAAGCAAACAAACAAAACCGCGACATATTATTGTCTTAAACATCATTTCGACTAATGTGTTGGTAAACAATGTACTAGCTACTTACACTTTCAGCAGACACGTAAGATTGTTTCTGGCCTCCAGAGGAATGAAACTTTGATCTGCATCCATTAATTACTGTCAGCTGAGTAATAAGTCGGTTATTTAATCACTGCGCAGTCATTTCATTCATGTTTAAATCAAAAACACGGATTTTTTCGAGCTTATTTTTGAGTTGCGTTAGCTTCCTTGACGTTGCTGACGTTCAGGTGACGTTGGAGTCGACTTGCTGACGCAGATGACGCTCACCTGTTTCAATAGTTCCGGCTGGTTCAGGGCTCGTCCAATCAGAATCCACGTTGATCACGTTCCAAACCTTACGTTCATGCCGGTGTTACACTAAATTCTGTTACATCCGAAGATGATTAGTCTGACTAGTTAACATAAATAAGACCAAAGTGGCGACTTAATAATTTGTGCTCTACAGACAGAGAGTAGAAATATGATTTTAAAGACTCTGCATTGGCTCCCAGTGTGTTTCA
>NW_024677997.1:0-507 GCF_008729295.1 Plectropomus leopardus | reverse complement strand
CGGCGTGTGAGAGAGAGAGCGAGAGGGGCCATTGTTTTATTCATTCACTTATTTTAACATGATCAGCTGTTATTTGGAACTAAATTAGTTACTTGCAATTAATAATTATGAATAATAATCTGATCTTGTTTAATAAAGAAAAAGATGCGTTTATATACCATATGAAATGATTTGCAAAATTATTACAGCAGAACAAAGATACATCATTAGCAACACAGTCTTTGATTATAGACTGCACGATGACATCATTAAATATTGTGGCCTGCACTGCTATATTTGTGCTTGAACCAGTCTTGTTCAAAAAAACTCATGCAGCACCATTCATGCATATCCTGCGACAAACCTTTTCATCAAATCACGGGAAATCACACTGTCAAACATTCATGTATACGCAGTGGAGTCTTGGTGTCTGTTGTTTACTGTCCGGAAAAGTTGAGGCGAAATGAGGGACATTGCACTCTGTCTGTGGAAAAAACTGATTGTCTTTCACATCACTGTCTTTTGTTT
>NW_024677996.1:0-756 GCF_008729295.1 Plectropomus leopardus | reverse complement strand
GGAATATAAATAACTGAGGAATGGACAAAATTTGGACTCTATGACCACTGAAAGGTGGGAAAATAAACTGAACTGTGGAGAATCTAACCAAGCTAACAATGTGTAGCATGTTCATGTTGACATAATCATTCATATTTCAATCATGGACGTACAGTGTCTCTGTAAGTGAAAGGAAAATAGATTGTATATAGAATTTTTATTATTGAATTTTTTATTTTATCTTAGTTGTATTTTTGTTATATTTTATCAAATTTTTAGCAAAAGCACTTTTTTTTCTTTCACTTCATTCTTGAGCTGCTGTAACGAGTGCATTTCCCCAGGAATTTCCCTTGGCTGAGGCAAGAGGGTGCTGTCATTTGTCTTGTCTTGTCTCGACTTAACTCTTAAAACTAAATGAAAACCGGTTCACCGGCAAGTGTAAAAAGCAGGTCACATCACAACAACAAAAATTAGTGTGAGTAGAACAAAAGCAACATAAAAATACACATCACAAACACAATTTAATACTATAAACAGTAAGATGGGTAAGAACAGTATGTTTAATCTGAAATGACAAAATGCATTTTTAGCAGTAGAATGGTATTTTTAGTTGCATTGGTTCAATAATTAGACCGGGGTCTCTCTCCTCTTGGACATGCACCAGGTCGGGTCTTTAAATACAATTTCAATTCTTCAGTAAAGAGTCAGGTAAATTTATTAGTAAAAGCTGTTGTGTTCAAATGGATCTCAGAATAAATCCCCCAAGTCCATTATAGT
>NW_024677995.1:0-1173 GCF_008729295.1 Plectropomus leopardus | reverse complement strand
TTCTTTATGTTTGAAGCCTGAAATGTGGTGAAAGGTTGAAAGGTTCAAGGGGGCCGAATACTTTCGCAAGGCACTGTATATGAAATATATTTGGATGCAACAACATCACTTAAATCAAACAGGTGGGCTGTTTATACCTGCACACATATATGTTCATTTTTTCCAGTTTTTCCAGTTTATTCATTTGATCTCAACTGTGCACCTGTCTACCAAAGTATTTTATATTTAATTTTTTTTCTATTTCATGTATATTAAAATGCATTCCTATATTTTAACTTCTGCAGTACTGTATGTCTTATGCATTGGACTCTTACTTTGTGTTCTTCTTTTCATACATATAGTAGTGACATTGTTGCCAACGACAGCTCCACTGAAATTATTGTGGATATGCAACATGTTCTCATTCCAACTCGTCACATAGTGCTGCTGTCAGTGACCTTCTGCATCTACTCATGACGTTTTAGGTGTCCTTCTGTGTCAGCCGTTTATGTTTCTGGATGCTGTTACCATGATGTCAACAAATGCACATGGGGGGATGACCCTGCACGGTCCTTACGTTTACACAAAAGCACATGGCAACCAACACGGACAGTCATTTAGGTTAGGATTAGGCAACAAAGTCACAGATGGTTGGGTTAAGGCAAGAGAGTCACACAGTAAAGCGTATAAAAAACCCCAACACACATCCACACGGGAAGCAGACTCCAGACTACCAACTAATGCCTATAAAAGCAGACTGTTGCTTCTTCTCACATTGTTTGTGTATCGGGCCAAAAAACTGCACTTGATCACCCTGCAAAAACTAAAGCTGACAACCACATGAGAGGCGGGTCTCTCCATACCAGCAGGCAGTGGTAGTCTATATTCATCATTCAAAAAGGGAAACCCAAAGTCAAACATGACTAACCCGCTAAGATGGCAGAGCTCTTGGGGACAGCGACTGGGACCTTAATGATTGGTTGACCAAGAGGGAGAAAAAGAGGACCAGTGTGCAGAAAAGCGAGAAAAGAAATGAGAGAGTCAAATGAGGACACACAAAACAGGATCCAGTGTATCAGAAGAGCAGAAAGTCAAAGGGAGCGGCAGCTATTTATCAGAGTTCAGCTGTCAGAGAAATGTGGCATTAACTTGGCACAATATCAGCTCCCTTGTCAGCAGTCTTATGCAGAGTTG
>NW_024677994.1:0-389 GCF_008729295.1 Plectropomus leopardus | reverse complement strand
CCTACATTATTTGGAGTTTATGGGACAAACTCAGGCAGAGAAACTTTGGGAGAAAATCAAGAGACCTCGGTCAAAGCTTGATGCTAACAGTGTCACCTGTTGTCAGTGAAGGAGAGACAGTAAGATTAGATTAACCTTACTTAGTTTTGCAACATAAAAACAGACATTGATTCAGTATATATTGCATGATGCACGAAGATTAAGGTGGTTATTCTTGTATGAAAAATTTTGCTGTAAACCTGCAAAATTTGCAAAATTTATTTTTCTCTGCACAATTCAATTTTGAAAGAATCTTTGTCATGTTTTATTTTGCAAACTAATTTTTGCTTTGTATTGTGATGGTAACTTACTAACTCCTGACTTACTGTCCCTTATATCTTTATTCTGCT
>NW_024677993.1:0-903 GCF_008729295.1 Plectropomus leopardus | reverse complement strand
GAAGCAAAGCAATGACAGAACGAGAGGATAAATGATGATGGAGGTGACTATGTTGTATGTTAATGTGACTTACAGATGACCTGTCCCATTCAGCCCGTAGATTTCTTAAACAAAGGAAAGCACAGAGAGTTCACTCGAGTTTAAATCAATCATCTGCGTGGAAGTGGTGCTGTGTTTACTCTGCATCCGCCAGCTGCATTGGAGTGAAATAGTTCTGCAAAGGCCCAATTTATCGACCATCGTGACACCGCTGTCAAACAAAGTACTCTTTGATAAACAGCAATAACATATGAGCCTTAGTGAAAACAAGAGGGTTACTCACTCATAATCAACCTGGTCCACATTTCATTCACTGGGCTGCTCATCAATTCTGCAGGAAAGTGCTCTTTCAATAACTGCCTAAATATCAGCCCCTTTTAGTTTGTGCCCACTTGCTTTTATCTGTATTAGTGGCATGGCTCTATGGATGGCAGTGTTTTTCCATTGAATGGTGTCCTTCTTAGCTGAGCTGTAACAGTAGATAGCTCAGTTGTGCTGGGTGAGCTAGCTGTGGGTGCACTTAACTTCATAATAAATTTTAAAATTAGCTCACAAATTGTTAGTTCAGTTCACAATGTCTGTTTAGCATATTTTAAAAAACTAAATACTGTGGAGTTCAATATATTTACACATAGTATTCAGAGCATTTATATTCTACTTGTTTGAATATGCGTGTTAAACTTAGACACATGCACATAGGCTACATGTGGTGGGGCTGCACAGATTTAGTAGTAATAGTTAAGAGTTTTCATAAACAAACAATACTGGCACAGAAAACATGTAGGAGGAAATATAAATTAGCCTTTTCACTATGTAATTTAGCCCTTTGAGAGCTAAACAGATTGTCATGATGCCTTTCAGAAA
>NW_024677992.1:0-580 GCF_008729295.1 Plectropomus leopardus | reverse complement strand
TATGTCCTCGCACATGAACGCCTTTTGCTTTAACTGGTTGACACTGTGAACTTTATTTGTTTTAGCTAGTCTCACGCTAGTCTCTGGCGCTGCAGAATTGCTGTTTACCTTGTAGAAAAGGCAGGGAACTAGTCAGGGCCAACAGTCCGAAAATTAGGCGACTGAAGTTGGCATTACTTGTTGCACACGACGGGGCCTTTGTTGTTTCCTGAAGTGCTCTACACCCATACCGGCTTTTCTATTAAGCGTTTCGATTTTAGCTCTCATTATTTTTACTCTTACTTAGTTTAGTCCATGCAGGGGCAGTATGCAGCCATTAAATACCACCTGAATGCCTGAATGGACAAACGTTATGGAAATGTAACCTTCCGCTGCAACGTTCCGCCCCGTAGATCCCTCCGCACAAAGAGATTTTTGTTCAATTAATAATTATCAATTAAAATAACATGACCAATTATTAATTCTATTTTCTATGTCTCTGCAATTTTAGGCTACATTTTCAGTTATTAATCATAATGGGATTTTTAAAAAATTTTTTAGGGCACAGTTTTTTATAATTATGTCTTGGTGAGAATTGTGG
>NW_024677991.1:0-684 GCF_008729295.1 Plectropomus leopardus | reverse complement strand
TAGCAGGTATCTCTTTCAGGGTGTGGTGGGTTTGCTCGGTGACGTTGCTCGTTGCTCACACAGTTTCAGTCCTGAATGGCCTGTACCTCTCCCCCGGTAAGGCAGAAAAGAAAGCTATGGAGCAGGACAGGAATGCGTGTATTTATGTATCCCAGTGGAGCCTGCCTTAGCAATTAGTAACCAGTGGGCAATGAATCATCCCGCCAGAGTGTTGTACAGTGTGAAAGTACAACACGGACAAAGTCTACCCACCCTGCAAAACAAGCATTAGAGCAGGATAACAGCAGTGTGATAAGCAATGCACCGAGGCTGGTGAGAGACGCTGTAGGTGCATAGTGGCAGAGATGCGGCGAGAATGTGACAGCAGAGATAGACAGAACAAGGAAGACAGTGTGGCGAAGAAAAAGATTGGATAAAAGGGACAAAGCATAGTCACAGTCATGGAAAACCTGGGAAAGTCATTGAATTTTACAATCATGTTTTCCAGGCCCTGAAAAGTTGTGGAAAAATCCTTGTATTATTAACCTTTTGAAACCTGAACAAATTGGCTTGATTTCTTTCAAAAGCAGGCAATGAACAAGTGAAAAAAAAAATATTACCCCCAAAATAGCAGGAAATAAGTAAAAAGTACAGGAAAATTAGCTTAAGAAATTACTTAAACATAATAATGATAATTCTGCAACA
>NW_024677990.1:0-550 GCF_008729295.1 Plectropomus leopardus | reverse complement strand
AATGAGCACTCTAATATTAGCTTTGTGACTCAGCTGAATAGCAATGAGGTGTTTTAAAAAAAAAATTATATATCAGTTTTTAGGTGCAGTGCCAAATATTCACCGGCTGCAGCTTGTCAAATGTGAAGACTTTTTTTTTCTTTTTTATTGATCATATATGATAGAACCAGTTTGTGGCTTGATGTCATCGGCTTCCATTGAAAATGAATTGTAGTCTGTTGTTGTGATGCGTGTAGTGTTAGCAAAGTAAAGACTCAATTGATTTCTGTCTGTGTGACAACTTGCTTGAAGTTGTGTTGATCAATTATTGGTACTCCTTGATGCATTGATCAGTAATTGGTAGTCTGTCATCGGACATATTCAATTTGAATCAGTTGCCACAGTCGTCAAGACGCCATCTGCATCCTGGCATGGCACTTCTGATCTCTGATAATCTAATAAGTAGTCTTAAGTAGTCTAATAAGGATCTAATAATAGGAAATAACCTTTTTGTTTTCTTAGTATAAAGGGTTGATTATCTCGTTATCTTGAGTTAGCAGCTTTAAAAAAA
>NW_024677989.1:0-935 GCF_008729295.1 Plectropomus leopardus | reverse complement strand
CAAAGTGGCCTTATTCCTATAAGAACATAAGAAGAAGGCGATAAGTAATTTTAGGAAAAAACCCAAAATATTGTCAAAAAAATGTTTAAAATTACAAGAAAATTGATGATAATTTGCAAAAGTATCAGAGCGGCATGTTACGGTCTTAACCGCATTCTTTTGACTTGTGTACTTGCATTATTTAGCCCATCTAGTTTTGTAATAATCAACAAAATCTATTCATTTTGTTAATAATTTACCAAGCTGGCATACATTTTGCGTGTTTTTGGTTTTGATACAGTTGCACTCCTGCTTTTGCTGCTTAAGGAAGCCGAGGTTACAGAGTCCAGAGGCCAGGACACCTGACACAGTAACAAACCTATACTGGCTCATGTGCTGTCAGTAATCCTTGTCAGTTTGCTGACAGCACAAATCCATCAACACACTTTTTTTTACATGTTGACATGGTGGTGTCCTCTGGAGAAACCTGTTCATTGATTTTCAGTCACATCAGCAGCTCAACAGCAAACCAACTGAGTCTGTGTGTGGAAGATGCATCTCCTGTAGGCAGGAGGTGGAATATTACTTAGTACTAGGGCTTCAAAACAATATTTTAAGGCTATATCATGATACACAATACATTTCTACATATTTCTAAATGTCATTTAAACTAATGTTAAGTACTAAAATACAAAATTATTGAATAAACTGCAGTTGCTATTAAGTTAAAATAGCTAGTCATATATATTAAATTTGAATACATTACTGTTATAATAACATTAAATAAAATACAGTAAAATGGAATTTAAATAAAGTACTTTTATAATGATTTTTTTTTTAAACTAATCCCTAGAAACCAGAGAAAACTGGCATGATTTTTCTCAAAAACCTGGAGAGAAGGCAATGAGCAACTTCAGAAGAGATGACTCAAAAAAATGCACAAAATTACTTTTTTT
>NW_024677988.1:0-206 GCF_008729295.1 Plectropomus leopardus | reverse complement strand
GATGGAGCTGTTTTTGGCACTTTCACATTGGCTTAATTTTTTCAGCCAGAACAGTTGCTGCGCAGTTTGACTGTGATAGGAATTTTTCGACTGAAGAAAATACTAACAGTGATGGTAAGGTTATTTTTGAAGTGTAATAGGTAACAGAATACTAGTTATCCTGCTAAAGTGTTAAAAGTAGTATTCTAATTAGTTCATCAAAATAA
>NW_024677987.1:0-417 GCF_008729295.1 Plectropomus leopardus | reverse complement strand
GGAGTCCTCCATAAAGTTTCATTCATTCACTGGAAACACAAGACGCCGAGCTCCCAAACTCTGAATGTCCGCTCTGTGGGCCTCATGCAAGAAACCACATACTGACAAAAATTTATATCATTTTTGCTCGTGTGCAGGATTTCTTCTTATTTATTGATTTTTGCATTTCACCAGTTTTTTCTATCTTTGGTCTTCCGTCTGAAAACTTCAAACAACAAAGAAAAATAAGTTTCACATTTGAAGAACATTTTTTAAAAAGCATGAATAATATTTAATTTAAATTTAGATAATGTTGCAGCATAATTATGATGACTGGATTATTAAATTTGAGGACTGAAGACATACACTGTACATGGTTCATTGATCCCAATCACCTTGATTTAAGTAACCGTGTTTAGTAGTACTGTAGTACCGGAC
>NW_024677986.1:0-627 GCF_008729295.1 Plectropomus leopardus | reverse complement strand
CTATAGAAGTTACATTATCAAAACACTCAGGGTTATTTGTGTCCTGTACAGAAGTGTCCTCATCAGTTGGTTTATTTATTAAGATTTTGTCATTTTTGTCATGATCTACGGTTTTGTGTTGTCTCATGGACTTTGTTTTGGGTTTTCTGTCATGTTTTTCCTCTGTTCATGTTGTACATGCTCTGTTTCCTGTTTTATTTTGTAGATTTACTCCCATGTGTCATGTCTGCTTTTACTTCCTTTGTGTCTTTTCCCACCTGTTTTCTGTCACACTCGTCTTTTAACAGTTCCCTGCACACCTGTCCTGTATTAGTCTTGTTTTCTCCACTCCAGTGTTCCCTGACACACCCTTGTCGTTAACGAATCTCCATGTTTCTCTCCTTTCTCTGGTGTCTCTGCCTACTCTACCTGTGTCTCATTGTTCTGATTACTCCTCAGTGTATATTCCTCTGTCTTTTCCCTGTCCTTTGCCAGTGTGTTCTTACTTGTGATCCTCGTCTGCCCCTGGTTGGTTTTAGTTTAGTTTTTGATTTGTATTTCTTTTGTATTATGAGTTTTGGTTGGTTGCTTGTTTTTTTTGGAGATTTTCAGCTATATTAAACCTCGCTTTTTGTTTTTCTCCAGGAA
>NW_024677985.1:0-711 GCF_008729295.1 Plectropomus leopardus | reverse complement strand
TGTGCAGAGGAGTATTTACTATGTTTTGGCACCACTTTCAGCTTGTAGATGTGTTCAGTCCATCTGCTGCAAAAGATCAGGGGGAACATTTGTTTTTATTTGCTCCTAAAAGCAGCCTAGATAACCGCTTACGTAAGAGATGATCCTTGAAATAAACACAGTTTATTCCCAGCTTGTGCCAAACTTTAATAAGTGCAGGACTGTTGGCACGCACACTTAAACACGCACATTTGTTTCTCTTTACTTGTGAGGGCTTTAACATTAACATAAACCTAATTCTAATTTTAACTCAAACACTCAGATAGCTTCGTCCTGCTGCTGCCATCTTGTGGCTGTTGAAAAAAGTCAAGGTGATTCAGGACTAAAGCGTTTCCTGCAGAGCACAAAGCGTCAGTAAAAAGAGGTTTTGGTAGATTAACTCATTAAAAAGTCACCGTCATGCTAGCTGATGATTTAATCAACAAACACAATCTTTATCAAATTAAAATAGCACTTAAAATTCAAAGATCTGGATGATTTCAGAGCTAAAATTCATCTACAGCCTAATAATATGCAAAAGTTGTTTCAAATGTAAAAGGTTTATGTGATTAGAGAGGATTATGTATGTTCAACAAACAGTTATTGAGGACTAATAAAAAACATTACTGTATTACAGTCAAAGGTTTTAATTTATGGAACAGCTGTAGTGTTGAAAATAAAATTAAAACATGT
>NW_024677984.1:0-1173 GCF_008729295.1 Plectropomus leopardus | reverse complement strand
CCGGCGGTTTTTCTGGGTGTTGTTGATATATGGCTTTCGCTTTGCATAGTAGAGTTTTAACTTGCATATTTAGATGTTGTGACGAACTGTGTTAACTGACAATGCTTTTCTGAAGTGTTCCTGAGCCCACGTGGCAATATCCTTCAGAGAAAGATGTCAATATTTAATGCAGTGCTGCCTTAGGGAACGACGGTCACAGGCATTAAATGTTGGTTTTTCAGCCTTGCCACTTACGTTCAGAGATTTCTCCAGATTCTCTGAATCTTGATGATATTATGGACTGTAGATGATAAAAGCCCTAAATTCCTTGCAATTGTACGTTGAGAAACGTTGATCTTAAACTCTTTGCACATGCAGTTGTTCACAAAGTGGTGAACCTCTCCCCATCCTTGCTTGTGAACGACTGAGCCTTTCGGGGATGCTCCTTTTATACCCAATCATGACACTCACCTGTTTCTAATGAACCTGTTCACCTGTGGAATCTTCCAAACAGGTGTTCTTTGAGCATTCCTCAACTTTCCCAGTCTTTTGTTGCCCCTGTCCCAGGTTCTTTGGATCTTGTTGCAGGCATCAAATTCAAAATGAGTGAATATTTGCAAAAAAACAATAACGTTTATCAGTTTAAACATTAAATATCTTGTCTTTTGTAGTGTACTCAATTGAATATATGTTAAAAAAGAATTCGCAAATCATTGTATTCTGTTTTTATTTATGTTTTACACAACGTCCCAACTTCATTGGAATTGGGGTTTGTACGTTCATACATGAAGTAGTTTATTCTGAACGACATTTCTACCTGACAGAATGACCTGTTCCACATTTAATTACATTTACACAGGAAGTAGTTCATTCTGAACTATATTTGTACCTGACAGTATGACCTTCTCCACCAATTAGAATGACCTACTCCCCATTTAACTACATTCATACAGGTTGTGGTCTATTCTAATAGAAATTTGTACCTGACACAATGCTCAACTCCATATTTAATTACATTTATACAGGAAGTAGTTAATTATCTTATTATCAGATATTATGTGCAGTGGCAAATACTTACACTCATACCGTGCGCCCCGTATATAGAGGCTGTGTCCTCACTACAGCAGCTACAGGTTCTTTGCTGCATGTCGTCCCCTCTCTCTCCCCCTTTCACGCTTACAACTGTCCTATCGA
>NW_024677983.1:0-404 GCF_008729295.1 Plectropomus leopardus | reverse complement strand
AAACTTGGAATACAATACAACAAAAAAGCTTATTTTCTCAATTTCAGGACTGCTTGATGTGAAGCATCAGCATCACAACACAACCACTAAGGTAAGATATAGTTTAGCGATAGTTATTCTGAAAAATGTAAAATATTTCTGGATAGAAAAGTTTAACAAAGAGCAAGAAGATGCTGGATAGTGCGGTCTTCTTGAACTAGATGAATGTTAGTTGCCTATAAATGTTTTCATATTTTGTTTTTTTACCCTTTTTGCTTTCACTTTCTCTGTTTCGATTTCATAAAACTAAAAATTAACTTTGCTCGTGCAACATAGTTGAGTCTGAACAAATAAATATCCAACAATATTACATTTCAACAATGTCTTTAACATTTGATTTGGTTTTAGAAATTAGGACTCTTGTT
>NW_024677982.1:0-255 GCF_008729295.1 Plectropomus leopardus | reverse complement strand
GCTGGTCTGTAAGCTGTGCTCGGGGAGAAGGACAAGCTCATTTTGGAGTTTTCCACTGTCGCCACAGCCCAGGCAAAACGCCTCGCTGGTCCCTGAGTCCCGAGCAAGGACAAGTTAGACCCCACGTCAACCGGAGCACTGGCCTGTGGTCCGCAGGGACAAACATGGTCCGCCCGCCCCCCTCCCCGCTCCACCTCGCGACCTACCGCTGACCAACAGGTTCAACATCTTGGACATCCAGGATTTTCCTCCACT
>NW_024677981.1:0-617 GCF_008729295.1 Plectropomus leopardus | reverse complement strand
CGTCAGATCAAGAAGACATTACTGGTGCCTCAGTCCTGTTGCTGAGGGATCCAAACGCAGCTCGATGGAATAGTGAACGTAATGCCCCATTATCTCATGCAGGAAAGACATTAACCAAACCATAATGGCCAGTTTAGCTTCCTGTTGACTCACTTGGTGTCGAGCATGGCTTACTTCTTCATGTCAAACACACAACTTCATGCAAGTAAACCAAGATGAAATTTTTTGCAATTAACTCTGTGTCCATATGGGAAGAAGTCAACCGCAGTTTAGTATACAGACATTATGAAATTAAATTGTTTATGCGTGTATTGCACGGATGTTTTGGCCGTGCTGCTTCCCAGCATGAAAACCGGCGTCAGACCTGATCTTAAAAACATGGAAACATGGAGATTCGATGGAGCATTAAACCGAATGTAGGCTGGCCTGTAGGGTAAAATGTCCACATTGTCCCCACTGCTCACAAAAACACAAAATTTACACACCTGCAATAATACACACCAGAGATTAAGACCAGTGCAAGACCCTCACTTCATCCCAACTTTATATGTAAACATAGAAACACACACATAGTGGAGACACACGAGTTAAAGGTCACACACACACACACACACACA
>NW_024677980.1:0-832 GCF_008729295.1 Plectropomus leopardus | reverse complement strand
CACAGTTGGACTTTATTTAAAAATATTAACACTGAGATATTTATGATTATTTATCATAAATATCTCAGTGTTAATATTTATGATAAATAATCATAAATATTGTGGCTGCATTGACTAAGTAGGTAAAGGCAAATAATAAAACAGCCAGAGCTGTTCATTAAGTTCAGAAAATGACATTACTGTAAGATGATAAGATGATATCTAGTCTCATATTAGATATCAATATAATATCAATATATTACTGAGCCCTAACTTAAGCGCAGCATTAGGAAACCTTTCATTTTACAGAGCTTAACAGATTCGAGGTGGCTCCTCACACCAGGCTAAAAATAAGAGAAAACTTGATCTGGAATTGCTAAGTGAAAATGTCAAATGACTTTTTTTTTAGTCTACTTAATTAATGCATGGTATTGATAAGCAAATCTGTTTTCTAGGAACCCAAAGCATTTCACGACACGATCAAGACCATACCCATTTTCAAGATTGACAAGACTGCCTCTAATGAAGCCATCAAGAAACACATTGACAATGACTTCGCCAGGTGAATACACAGCTATGAGAGATGCTCTCGTGCAGCTGGCGTCTAATCAGAGGCATAAGACTGCAAGGCGATAAATCTAGTTTTTTGTGATCCTGCGAATGTGTATCAATTGGAAGTAATTTGTATTATTATGTTTTATTCCCTTCCACTTTATTTCTTTGGTCTAGCCTGATGACACTTTATCAGCTCAAGTAAATTAAATATCTTTGTTCCAGGCTTCCAGTGACTCTGAAGGTTAATTGGCCGAATGATGAGCAGTGGCCAAATAATGCTGTTCGTCCAGCTGGGAGC
>NW_024677979.1:0-667 GCF_008729295.1 Plectropomus leopardus | reverse complement strand
GTAGGGGAGAGCAGGGGGTCATTATTTATGAGGTGAATAATCAGTCTGCTAAAGTAACAACTAATGATGACCAATTACAGTTTGAAATGTAATATGTAAATGTGACTTAAATATCAATTTAATTCATGATTAAATCATGACTGAATCAGGTTGTCATCATTCTTTGATTCACTTTATTAAATGTGTTTTGTTCTCTGTTTTTTGTTTTTTTACATATGGACACATGGATGCGGTGTGACCATGTACACATTAATTGGTTATTATACTCTGCAAAAAAACTAAATAAATATTTGACCACAAAAAAAAAGTTCACAAGACTTTTATATACCTGGATATTCCTGTCTGAGTGACAGGGGTCTGGATGCTCAGGTGTTTTCCTCCCTTTTTTCTGTTACAGTCCCCAAGTTTTCTCTTTTTTCTCGTGGTTTTATTCCTCTTTCATGAGGCCATCACTGCTGTTATGAGTCAGATTACACGAGTCAGAGTCTAGCAGCAATGCTCGTACATACTTTCTGCATCGAACATCCATGGACAAGAATGGTCACACATATGCATATGCAGTTTTATTGATTGTACAAATGAGAGTCCGTGTCAGCCCCCAGGAGCAAACCAATATCACCGTTTTAGAGGTGTGCCTTTGCAATGCCGAGCTTGAGGGGGCCAATCA
>NW_024677978.1:0-840 GCF_008729295.1 Plectropomus leopardus | reverse complement strand
CCACTATGGCTTTGAATTTACCCTGCAATTTATTCAAACAGCCCTCTATGTTAAATGATTAACCCCTTTGAGACTTTTACCACCTGAGGCCTGACATTTTTGTGTCAGTCACATGAATGAACTCAGTGGCCTGAACCAACCATATCAGCAACTGGTCATTAGTCAGCTGTCAACAGTCAGCTACATAACTTCAAGAAAAAAGGGCTATGTAACACGCAAAATATCGATACAGTACATCATTTCCTTATTGTCTATATATAGTACATACATAATGTAGATATTGGTTAGCATGCCCCCAGTTTGGAGAGGCAGGCTGTAGTCTGACATGGAAGCTAAGCAATGTACTGCTGTGGCGTGGTCAGCACAAAAAACATATTTTAGCCACCTAAATAAAAAATCAATATCACTTTGAGTGTACGCTATATTAATAATATTTTCAGTGCTTTACCTTAATGTCTGACCGGGCCTTTATAGCACGCTGAACACAGGAGCTGCTGATCTCCAATTGTCTCCACTGTTTTTTTTGTTTGTTTTACGGCGTGACTCTGGTGTTTGAAAGGGTTATTGTGGATTCATCAAAATCGCACAATAATACAAACTATTAACTGACCCGGACAGCTGTAGAGTCTGGTGGCTTTGACGAAAGCATTAAGGGGAAACTAAAGCTGTTAACGGCTTATTAACGGTCAGAAATGACTGTCTGCATCAAGGTAGAGTGGTTAAAATGCTCTCAAAATAGATACTTGAACTGGTATTGATTACTTTTAGATGAGACTTTTAGGTGGCTAAAACCCATGCCTGCTTCTCTGAAATGAGGGCATGCCGACCGACATCTACTGT
>NW_024677977.1:0-673 GCF_008729295.1 Plectropomus leopardus | reverse complement strand
TTTAACCAGCAGCTCCAGATTAACCAGCAGCTCCAGACTAACCAGCAACTCCAGATTAACCAGCAGCTCCAGACTAACCAGCAGTTTAGTAGTTTTTTTAGTAAAAACTGCAAAAAAAGAAGGACAAATAGTACGTCTCAAAACAACCAAAAAATATGTATGAGGGCGAGGTGAAGTATTTACTGAAGATCCGTGTTTCCTCGTGTTTTCTTCCAGGAAACCGCTGATAGATTTCTGAAAACATTTCCCAGAGCCGTTTGCCACATTAACCCTTTGAAGTCTCTCCTCCCTCGTTGACCCCTGACCTCCTTCTCGCCACTATCACGTATTTCCCGCAGGGCGTCCTCAGCTGCAGCGACCGTCGGTGAAGAAGGTGCCGCCGGGTCTCTGCTTATCTCGCAGAGCGTCTCCTGTGTCACATGTGCGAGCTGACGATAGAGGCCGACACTGACGTCGTGTCTCGTCTCAGAGACGCGTCCACGCCGTCACTCCGGCGCGTTCGCTTCCTGACGCTGTGGTCAGTAAAGACACGAGATCAACGGATTTTAAAATCTGCACAGAAACACTGATGACCGACAACTGCAACATCCTCATTTCAAATCTCGATGCTCTTTATCATCGAATATCAAAAAACAACAAAAAACCCTAAATTAACCCTTTGAAACCTGGAAAA
>NW_024677976.1:0-849 GCF_008729295.1 Plectropomus leopardus | reverse complement strand
GAACAATGAAGACTGAAGGCCATGAAGACGTTCTTGATTCTGGAGCTGGATCTAAAATGATAGTGTCTGCACTGCCAAACGAGTGATCAGAGGAAAAACCAACCTCTTCCAAGGATGGAGAGCTGAGGGGGGTTATAGAGCTGCTGCTGTGAGATGTAGTGGGAAAAGTCAGTGGGGTACTGGTGCTGCAAGATGGTAGAGTCCCTGGGATGCTGGAGCTAGTTTCTTCACATGCAAAAAATAACACTTTCAAAGTATCCCTGTCTCTTATTTCACTGGTTGACATAAGATTGACATATTCATTTCCAAAATCTGCATCTTTATACTGGAGTCTGAACTGCTGCACAAGTCCAAAAGCAGTCTTTATCTCATGGACAAGTTGATCCACAGACGCTGGTATCCCTGACATCAGGCTAAGTTTTCTGGCATCATCTCCTCCAAACACAACTCTCAGGAGGACGGGACTTGACATCTTTCACTTCATGTATTCTAGGGAACAAATACAGGACACAAAAGGTTATGAAAATAATTACTGCAACTTCATTTAAAAGGGATAGTTCAGCTTTTTTGAAGTGGGGTTGTATGAGGTACAAATGGCCATTAAGTGTACTGTCTGCACTAGAAAGGTCTCTGCTTCCCCAGCTGAGAAACAACGGCACTGTTGTGAATGAGGGACAATTAATCAGCGTATTTTCGCTGCCAACGAGAAGTCCCGTCTCAAAATAATACACCAGTTCAAGAGTATGATAGAAAGAAAATATGCACAACGTATCAGCAGGTTGAAAAAAGTTTATCTGGAACTAACCAACTCACTCACTCCTCCACATAGGCAGGCTCCACTTCTTCCAC
>NW_024677975.1:0-500 GCF_008729295.1 Plectropomus leopardus | reverse complement strand
ACATAAACAAACTGACAAAACCAGAAACAACACATATCTACACATCATAGGGGAGCTGATTAGTAAGTTGTTGTCATCTTTGTCAGATAATGTAGGCCATATCACAGACTTTTACTAAAAGTTAAATAGAAATGCATTCAGTAGTATTCTAAGCCAGTAACTAATGGCCAAACAAACATAATGGGCACCAAATAAATGACAGTGAATGCAGGTTTTTACCTTTCATGAGATTATGGCATGAGGAGAGTCTGGTTTAGAAAAATACATTGTGACAGTTGCTCGGCTCTTTTACACACAAAGTACATTAAATACTGTTTTTAATCAGCACAAAGGAGTGTTAAAATTCCAGTCAGTGCTCCTCTGTATCCTTGCTGCAACAATCTAATCAGAAATCAAGAGCAGAAATAGAAGTGCAGGTATAGGCATGGTGTCATATTAAAAATCTCAGGCCTCGGCCAGTAAATCATACCTAATGGTTTTAAGTTACAGGAACTGCGGCA
>NW_024677974.1:0-603 GCF_008729295.1 Plectropomus leopardus | reverse complement strand
TTCTGACTGAAACACACAAACAACATGACACTCAGTTCTTACAATAAATGTACAATCACCCCAAAAGCTGCCGATTCACTGTGTCCAGTTCACACTGAAAGCAAATTGTGGGATTTCCAACAAGCATTGAACATTTAAGCCTGACTACATATGACTGATGGATACTCTATATCCAACTTATTCTGTACATCTTTTGACTTGAGGAAAGAAACTGTAGCTCACCACAAAGATGCCACCAGCTCCAGCGCGCGCAGCAGAGCGATGCAAACTCCTGACCTGCCTCGCCTGAGAATACAGAGAGAAAGAAGACAGATAAAACACCTGGTGGTGTGTGAATTCATACTTCAGCCTACCCAAGATAAAGAGTCTGGAGGGAGGGGGGGTGCTTCGGACTACTTGTAAAAGACTGGGGAAGTTATAAAGAAAAATATAAATTGGTGATGTTGTCATTGTCTACCACAGTGTGTGAACTCCACCATTTTCAAATGAATCGGCACTTCTTAAAGCTGAAGAGTAACTGACGTTCTTTAAATTAACAACCAAAACACAACAATTGAGTAAACTAAAAAGATTTTAAGAATCTATTTTTGTTATTGTAAATAC
>NW_024677973.1:0-1610 GCF_008729295.1 Plectropomus leopardus | reverse complement strand
TTCTAGAATATTGATGTAAAACTGGCACTGCTTCCTGCAGTGCGCCAGTGCAGTGCAGTGCACCAGTGACGAGGTGAGAATGCATGTGAACGCGGTGCAGTGGACGCAAAACATTGCCCATATTCACATCTCTGAGAACTCTACTGCATCCAGAAACTGTGCACAGTGGAGCACTGCAGGACGCAGTGGCGCACTGCAATGTGCAGTGTGCAGTGGTGCGCAGTGCACCACAGGATGTAGTGGAGCACTGCAATGCGCAGTGCGCAGTGGTGCAGTGCGCAGCAGTACAGCACAGTGCTCCGCTGCACCACTGCGCAGTGCAGTGCGCCACAGTGACGAGGTGAGACTGCATGTGAACGCAGTGCAGTGGACACAAAACACTGCCTATATCCACACCTCTGAGAACTCTACTGCATCCAGAAACTCACCGTTTAGGAAATAGAAGCACCCTAGCGAAAACAATTGTGAACACGCTGTGTCACACAAAATCGGAATTAAAAGCTGATCGTTTGCTTTACCTGATAGTAACACCATATCCTTAAACATAAACGGCTTAAAGCAGGGATCAGGATCATCACTGTCTGAACACAGTTGTCGGCAGGTTTTGCACGGGCCAGAGACAGTTGCTGCGGTTCTTTGCGTTTTAAGGCCAGGCAACTAGCAATGACATGCCCCTGTTTGTGACAATAGAAGCATTTCCTCTCTTCCTTGTGAGGAAGAGGAGCTGGAAACCTTGTGTTTTGTAACAGTGTTTACTGTGAGTGGGCCCAGTTGTGTTGTACGCTTTGTATTTGACTCCAGTTAACTGATTGCACATGCCGCACTGCACTGCTCTGCGCAGTGCACAGTGGAGCACTGCAATGTGCAGTGTGCAGTGGTGCGCAGTGCACCACAGGGTGTAGTGGAGCACTGCAGTGCGCAGTGGTGCAGTGCGCAGTAGTACAGCACAGTGCTCCGCTGCACCACTGCGCAGTGCAGTGCGCCACAGTGACGAGGTGAGACTGCATGTGAACGCAGTGCAGTGGACGCAAAACACTGCCTATATTCACACCTCTGAGAATTCTACTGCATCCAGAATCTCACTGTTTAGGAAATCGAAGAACCCCAGTCAGTCAGTCATTTTCTGTAACCGCTTGTCCAACCTGGTTGAAACCGAACCCTGTTCCAACCGAGTTTCAAACTAGGGACCCTCTTGCTGTGAGGCAACAGTGCTAACCACAACGCCACCGTGCCGCCCGGAAGCACCCCAGCGAGAAAAATTGTGAAAACATTATGTCATGCAAAATCGGAATTAAAAGCTGATGGTTTGCTTTACCTGAGAGTAACACCAGATCTTTAAACATAAACCACTTAAAGTAGGGATCAGAATCAGGATTTAGTGCATGAGTGCGCCTTATGAAGAACGGGGGGAGTTATTTAGTCCGATTCTCTTGTCACTGGGTGAGGACTCGTAAATTGAGAAATTCAGATGAAGTTGTGCAGGCGTTCATAGAGGTGCCATTCTAAAACTGCATCATTCTTCAAATACGTCATAATATTCTAGAACTGTATCATTCCTCAATCACATCATGGTATTCCAAAACTGTAACATTCTACAGTTACATCATTAC
>NW_024677972.1:0-475 GCF_008729295.1 Plectropomus leopardus | reverse complement strand
AATCCCTGAGCTCAATAGGCTTATATTTGGGACAGACGTCTACAGGCTTTTATTTCCTTTAACACTAAGCTGTTGCTCAGCAAAGATGGAAATAAAATCTTACAAAATATAGTCTACAATCTCATCTCTTTCTTATTTGCTATGCTGGTATTATTGTCTTCTCTGGTGCTCATGGTTTCAGTAAAATGAACTGAATGACTGACTTGAAGAGAATCTTGCCAAGCTATTAATGTGTGTAGCATACCTATATCGACAAAAGTTTATATATTACTCATGGATCTCGCATGGCCCAATGTAGCACATGCCCAGACACATTGTGGCGAGCTTAGAGCAGCCAACGAGGTGCCTATCTATGCAGCAAAAGGCTGGAGGCAAACCTGCAGCCGCTGTGTCAAGGACACTGCCTTTGTACATGGGACACCTGCACAACCCACTAACCTACTGGGTGCTCTTAACCAAGATGTAAGTTTTATTT
>NW_024677971.1:0-668 GCF_008729295.1 Plectropomus leopardus | reverse complement strand
TGCCCTGTAGCTCCAAAAACACTTTTCCAATAGACTCACATAGCAAAAGACACTATTGCGCTTTTTTTTTTGTTGTTGTTGTTGCATAAAACGACAAAATGACTTGTTTCGCCAACTATAACATTTGGAAAGTCTAGAAGAGCCACACAATTTAATCTTTTCATCCCCATTCAAGTTAGAGGAGCTCAAGTAGTCAGCAAAAAGGTGCGAATGCTCTGTGGGCCAGAAGTACACAAGCACTGACACCGCTGTATCCAGCTGACTGTATACATCCATGCGAGGGTCCTCTTCCATGGAGTTTGACATGTTTCTACATTAGCCCAGAGAAGACAGTCCAAAACATTGTTTCTAGACCAAGCTATTCATGTTTTGCTTTTGTGCAACAGTTACTGTAGTTTTCCTAAAGGCTTGGCACATGAGAGAAGTTTCAGTTGGTTGCAGTGCTGCAACCTCACCACCAGATGTCACTAAATTTTACACACTAGACCTTTAACAAAAGATACCGCAAGTAAAACTGGTTATTATGGTCCTGATTAATGTTTTGTCCTCCCAAGAAAAACAGTTAATTAAAAAAATGTTATATGTTTACATTTTAGTAAAAACTTTGGCAGGAGCAAAGGAGAAAGCAAGGTGTCATGACCTTTTGCTAAACCTTACCAAGTAAACCT
>NW_024677970.1:0-916 GCF_008729295.1 Plectropomus leopardus | reverse complement strand
ACCTAAGAGTATCAGAAATGAAAATAACCATAATGCAGAAAATGTCCTATGTGAGTGTAATCCTATCATATATTACTTCATTCTGACTGGTGCATATTTGTGTAGATAGAATTTTACTATATAGTTGGTCAATACAGCTTGTTTTAACTATTTTATATAGGCCTACAGTTGGGTAGATTTATCTATAACAATGCATTGTATGCTTGGAATGAGAAAATGTAATCTGTGAAGTGCCATAATGGTCAAATAGACATAGTAGAGGTCGAGTTAAAGCATAAAAAAGAAATATTCAAATAAAGTATAATTAGCCCAGATTGGTGTTACACACGTTTAAGTCAAATTAAAATTAGAAAATTAAATCAAAAGACGTGCAAATGTGTGTAGGTCGTCCCCACCCCCCCACCTCCAAATTAAAACATGAAGCTACCAGAGGACCAAATTTGTATGTAAAACTTGGTGAGGGACACACTAAAACCCCAATATCCTACATATATATTTTTTTGTGATTTCAAATACATCAGAAGGCATGAGAGATGTGACAAGATAGTTGTGATACTCTTACAGTTTAATGTGTCAATAACATTTTACACCTTTGCTCAATTGAAATTTGCACCCCTTTCTTTGTTAGCCATCTTCAGAAACTGTTATTATTCTTGGTAAAGTTTCCAGTCTTCAGATTGTACATTAATGTCTAATGACAAATAATTCCTGTCTGCTGCAATTTAAAATGAAGACACCCTAAATTGGACAGTGTTAAATTACAGTGTAATTTCAGCACATCGTTACATTGTAAAGAACACTATACTATATTACAATTTTAGGACATGTGGAAAAAAAAAATACACTACATCAGATGTATATGATGAACACTAATATTCCAAAACTTTACTCATAACTGTGACCGATTTTTCTTGTT
>NW_024677969.1:0-483 GCF_008729295.1 Plectropomus leopardus | reverse complement strand
TATATTGTTCTCCTGATAATTCAGTCTATTTGTGTTGGATGCTAATTTTATGCCACTTTATTTATGTGTTGCTGGCACAATGCAGTTTATATGCTGGAGCAGTACATCAGAACAAAGGCCAGCAGCAGACATAGTGCCTTCTGTTGCTTTACACAGGATTTACATGCACAAACACACGCTCGCACACACTCACACAATAATCAAATATAATCCACAGCCAAACAGGGCATTCAAGGGAACAATTCTTTATGTACAAATGAATTACTGGTGAAAGAATGGCACATACAGGCATTTTGTATTCTTATTAACAATAGCTTGATGAGCTTTTGTTTGTGCTACACCACACTTCAACATGTCTTTTTTTTTTCGTGACACATACTCGCACATGCTTGCACACACACGCACACACACATTGCTGTATATTAAGAGAGCGCCGTGGGCTAAATTCTTCCTGAAAATCCATCTTTCTTTTTCATCATCCCG
>NW_024677968.1:0-468 GCF_008729295.1 Plectropomus leopardus | reverse complement strand
CTATGAGACATCATTATCCCTGAGCAGTTTTGGGCATTGAGTTTGTTGAAATTAAAAGGTATATTTTGGTGTATTTCCACTTAGCAGCAGCACAATCAGGCTGCAGACACAGACACTGGAGTGTCACACAGACTGGCAGCTCCCAGTATGGAAGCTCAAAACTTCCAGGATGTGCAGGAGGAGGAAGCAGAGTGCGAACATGTCAACGGCAAGGTTGTCAAGTCAAGTAGCGACGCCCACCTCAATGCGTCTTCAGGTACGTGGGTAATATGCTGCAGAAGTACATTTGGTATTAAAAGCCACTGAGCAGCTTATCAGGTGATTCATAGTGAAGCTAATTACAGACTGTGTCAGGGGAACGTCACTTCCCTCTGCAGAGGGGGATACTGGGATTATATCAGGTCTTTAGCTTGTGCTTGGCACAACACTTTGCAGTCCTGAAAATGATTCTTCAAATGCTCTTAATGC
>NW_024677967.1:0-258 GCF_008729295.1 Plectropomus leopardus | reverse complement strand
TCTTTTCCACGCTTGCATGTAAACAGTCAGTATGATATTTAGTTTCTCTTCTTTCGTCAACTTACCTAAGACGGTGAGAGACAGAAGATGGCTTTTAAACGAGAGGTTATGAGGCAAAATGTAGTCACAGCTGTAAGTTCCTTGATGGGTGAGCTCTGCTGAAGGAAACAGGAAATTGGCAGAGTGATTGACAGCGGGCTGGATGTAGTTTTGTGCTGAGTTGGAGGAGTTCAAAGTGAGCAGGAAAAGGCCTCCTGG
>NW_024677966.1:0-284 GCF_008729295.1 Plectropomus leopardus | reverse complement strand
CAGGCTCACAAATTTCGGTCTTGCTTGGTCATTATCTTGTGGGATTCTGGCTTATAAAGGGGCTCAGTCTGTTGAAGAGTCTGGATACAATATTGCTGATACTGCTCATTTGTTTCTGAGTACTAGCTTAGTCATCTTTGCTATTTTCCAAGTTGTTTTGAAAATCAAAATATGGGCAATATGCTCTCAATAAGAAGAACAAATTATCAACATACATGAAATTCAGATTGAAGAAAGAGTTTGGATTTTCTGAAGTGGCGCTGTATGAGGTACTTATCCATAGT
>NW_024677965.1:0-246 GCF_008729295.1 Plectropomus leopardus | reverse complement strand
AGAGAATACCAGCCTCCAGGAGCGTTACCTCAGCCTCCAGGATCGTCACCTCAGCCTCCAGGAGCGTCACCTCAGCCTCCAGGAGCATCACCTCAGCCTCCAGGAGCTCCAAAAAGACAGCAGTATGAAGGAAGAGGAGTTGGGCCGACAAATGCGCCAGATGGAGGAGAGTATCAAACTCCTGACAAAGGACAAGACTGACCTTGAGGTGCGCAACCTCAGCCTCCAGGAGCTGCTGAAAGCCAG
>NW_024677964.1:0-533 GCF_008729295.1 Plectropomus leopardus | reverse complement strand
CTTGTTAGGTTGCTCATCCCCCTACTCCAATTTTCTTTTTTTTTTTTTAAAAGAAATTGGGACAATTTGCTCAGATTTTAAAGGGTTAAACTGAGGCTTTTGAGTTATGTATTTTGAAATGATAGGCCAGCTTTTGCATCATCAAGTTTGCATTGGAAAATGTTTGTGCCACACTGTGATGTGATCTGACATGTGATCTGGTCAGACATCGAGTGCAGTTTTTTCTGTTTGTGTTAGTGATTTTGCAATCTGTTTATGTATCAAAGCATGGTTTGTTATTGGGCATAATCTTCATACTGGTGTATTAAGCAGTTTGGGTTTTCTTGTCATATAATGTTTTTTGAATATTTATCACGTTTCTCACTATGTTTAAATGTGCTGCATTGTCATAAGGCCCCCCATATTCCAGTTCCCAACTAAAATCAAACCCAATGGCTGACAAGGTGCACAAGATTTAAAAAAAAGCTCAAGTACAAAAAACCCAAACCAAAAACAATAATGAACTAAGAATATGGAGAACACAATAATACACA
>NW_024677963.1:0-941 GCF_008729295.1 Plectropomus leopardus | reverse complement strand
TTACCTCTGAAATGTCTTTGATAAACCCTCAATAACCTCAAAAAAGAGAAAAGTCTCTGATAAACCAAAAAAGTCTTTAATGTCCCAGAGGTCTTAAATATCCCCCAAAAAAGTATTGAATAACCAGGAAATGCCTTTAATAATGAGAAAGGCCTTTAATATCACAGAGAAATCCCTAAGAACGCCCCAAAGTCTTGAATATCCACAATAAGTCTTTGTATCTTTGAAATGTTTTTATTGTCACCAAAATTCTCTAATACCCACCAAAAGTCATTAATAACCCTTGAAAAGTCTTCAATACCTTGAAAAGTCTTAAATATCCCACAAAAGTCTTTAATACCTCCGAAATGTCTTTAATAAACCCTCAATAACCTCAAAAAAGAGAAAAGTCTCTGATAAACCAAAAACATCTTTAATATACCCAAAAACTCTTTCATATATCCAAAATGTCTTTATTATCCCCAAAAGGTCTTCAATAACCTCAAAAGACCTTAATACCAACAACATCTTTAATAACTTTGAAAAGTCTTTAATATCTCCTAAAGTCTTTAATCTCCATACAAAAAAGTCTTTAATAACACTAAATGGCCTTTAATATCCACCCATATCATCTCCAAAAGGTTTTTATTAACACAATATTCTCTAATATCCCCCCCAAAAAAGTCTTTAATAACTGAAACAGGTCTTTAAATATCAACATCAAAAACACTCAAAACAACTAGCACTCACCGGCTGAATTTCGCAGTATTCTGCAGCAGCCAGACGAGCCATCGTCTCCTCAAAATGCTGCATTTCCTCAACAGACAAGTTGGCCAGTCTGCGCACCTCCTGGTACGACCACAGTTTATTGCACAGTTTGGTCCCCTGCACCACCGCAGGGCATCTGAATTTGTGAATACCCTTTAAACAAGAGAAGATGCACTTTGAGATTGTAACAAACA
>NW_024677962.1:0-1263 GCF_008729295.1 Plectropomus leopardus | reverse complement strand
TATGGCGTGTCTTGGCATGCAACTTTAGACTGTTTTGAGGTGTTTTCATCTGTTTTTGGGACATGTCATATTTTGACATTTTTGCCATACTATAGCCGTGTTGTTTTGGACATTTTTTCAACATGCATTTTTACTGTGTTTTTGGCCGTTTTTGCAGCATTCTTTGCTATGGCGTGTCTTGGCATGCAACTTTAGACTGTTTTGAGGTGTTTTCTTCTGTTTTTGGGACATGTCATATTTTGACATTTTTGCCATACTATATATAGCCTTGCCTTTTTGGTGTTTTTTTCGACATGCATTTTTATGGTGTTTTTGGCCGTTTTTGCAGCATTCTTTGCTATGGCGTGTCTTTGCATGCTCTTTTAGACTGTTTTGAGGTGTTTTTATCTGTTTTTGGGACATGTCATATTTTGACATTTTTTCCATACTATAGCCTTGCTGTTTTGGACATTTTTTCAACATGCATTTTTACGGTGTTTTTGGCCGTTTTTGCAGCATTTGTTGCTATGGCGTGTCTTTGCACGCTCTTTTACACTGTTTTGAGGTGTTTTCTTCTATTTTCTGGACATGTCATATTTTGACATTTTTGCCATACTATAGCCTTGCTGTTTTGGACATTTTTTCAACATGCATTTTTATGTTTTTTGAGTCCGTTTTTTGAGCATTCTTTGCTATGGCGTGTCGTTGCACGCAACTGTAGACTGTTTTGGGGTGTTTTCATCTGTTTTTGGGACATGTCATATTTTGATATTTTTGCCATACTATAGCCTTGCTGTTTTGGACATTTTTTCAACATGCATTTTTATGGTGTTTTTGGCCGTTTTTGCAGCATTCTTTGCTATGGCGTGTCTTTGCATGCTCTTTTAGACTATTTTGGGGTGTTATCAGCTGTTTTTGGGACATGTCATATTTTAACATTTCTGCCATACTATAGTCTTGCCTTTTTGGTCATTTTTTTCAACATGCATCTTCATGGTGTTTTTGCAGCATTGTATGTTATGGCGTGTATTGGTACTTTATCTTATGCTGTTTTGGGGTGTTTTCAGCTGTTTTTGGGACACGTCATAAAAAGACATACCATCATATCCAATCGATATCACATGTCACAGTAAAATATGTCTTCTAAAATCCCGAAAAAATGTCAGGGTTCAGTATGTTGTCCAAAATTACAAAAAACCTCACAGAATAGTATGTAATCCAAAATCACAAAGAAAAGTCATAGTATAGTATGCTGTCAAAAAACTCAAAAAAACATTATAGTAT
>NW_024677961.1:0-968 GCF_008729295.1 Plectropomus leopardus | reverse complement strand
AATGCAGTATTTACATAATAAAATTATTAGTAAATATTCTCATTTGAAAAATAAAATTCAATTTATAAAAAGCAAACAAATTAAATCTCCTCATTCACCCCATTAGAAATGAGGGTGTAAAGGTAATGTATTCAGTCTCTTGCTTTAAAAATTGCAAAACAATCCACTGTGGTCATGAACTTATTACTAAACGGATCTGCAGAACATGGACCCGGGGGCCCAAAGTGTCAGTGGGCCCCCTTGACTTCACTTGCAAAATGTCACTGAAATTAACATGCACTGCCAAAGAGGAGACCCAAAATTACTACGAACCGACACAAAAAGACCTCAAAGTGATGCAAAGAGACACAAAAAAACTACAAAACGGACCAACAACCACAAAGAGACACAGAACTACTACAAAGAGACACAGAATGACTGCAAGGACACACTAAATGGTTACAAAGTGATAGAAAATGAACAAAACATAGATACATACATACATCCCAGTAAGGCACAAAAAGGCACCTTACAACCACAAGTGGACACAAAATGACCACAAGATAGAAAATGACTACAAAGTCACATTATATAACCCAAAAATACATAAACTGACCTCAATAGGACACAAAATGACCTTGAAATGCTCCCAAACAACCACAAAATGACCACAAAGAGACACAAAAAGAACCAACAGAAAGTGTGTGTCTCACTCCTATGTAGAAGCAGTGGGGCCCTTTTGCATATCTATGATTATGCCTCACAAGACTGCCTAAACACCTAAAATAATAATGCAGATAATTGGCCAATGTTTCATATGAGTATGTAACTGTCAGCTAAGTAGTTAACCTTTCTGTTATTGATAGATGCTGCACAGCGATTTAGCGACAGATAGTTAACATGATTGCACAGGGATTTGTGGGTAACAGGTCAATGTCATCAATGTTGTGTATTATTTTTTTTTTTTATGAACAGGCCAGTTTTTTTTT
>NW_024677960.1:0-359 GCF_008729295.1 Plectropomus leopardus | reverse complement strand
AGGGATTCTGGGAGATTAAGTTTCTGGGTTATTGCATAGCCTGACTGTTTACTGTAAGTTTGTCCTGAGCTTGTGTTGTTGTTGTTTTCATGTAAAAGTTAACGCACTCGACTCGAACCAGTATCTTCTTCTCATCATTCCTGCACTTTCACAGCGTCCAAAAATCAAAAAATCATAAAAATCATAAAAAACAACAAAGTATAGTTTGGCGTCCAAAAATCATAAAGCAATGACATAGTATGGCATCCAAAAATCATGAAAAACAACAAAGTATAGTATGGCGTGCAAAAATATGGCATCATAAAATTGTACAAAAAAAAAAAAAGTAAAAAAATCATAAAAACTACATAGTATAGTAT
>NW_024677959.1:0-603 GCF_008729295.1 Plectropomus leopardus | reverse complement strand
CCTGGTTTGACAAAGGGGATGAGCATCCCATTGTGACCCAAGGAACTGACTAAATTAGAGTGACAAAGAAATGATTGATTGATTGTTTTATTACTTAGTATGGACACTGCTGATTCATCCTTTTCTTTCCTCCTCTTACTTCAATCATTCTATCCATCTTTCCTGCCACCCCTTCTTCTTCCATTATTTCTTTTGTCTTTGCATTATATCATCCCACTGAGCTCCTTCTTTGCTTATTTTCTCAACCTCTACATCCTTGAGGCACCCGTATTATACTTCCTTCTGTTATTCCTTCCTTCCTTTTTTCTCTCTCCCACCTCTCTGCAGTCCTCTTTTCTCCCCATTATCTTTGACAGGTGAAGCTTTACAGCTTATTCCTTCACTCCTTCCTTCACTGTCTCCTTCCTCCCCTTCATACAGACATGTTTTGTCATTCTTTCCAGCCCCATATGGTCTAACACATAGATACAGAATAGTTAAAGCTCCATGCCTCTTACTTTCTCTCAATTCATCCATCCTTCCTAGATGGAAGCATTCGTACCTGCACTCTCTCCTTGCAGTTCTCTGTTTGCTCGTTTCACAATGTCAACCCCCCCACCCCCC
>NW_024677958.1:0-663 GCF_008729295.1 Plectropomus leopardus | reverse complement strand
GGGCGATCCTCTCGTTCACAGCCTCAACTTCTCCTACAACCACGGCATAACTACCCTCTGTGTACACTTTGATATCGTCGGCCATAACGGAGACGTCCTGCAGTAAAATTTTGACTTTTTTAGGGTCCATCACATGATAGCAGAGGTAGCTCTCAGTAAGACTGTTGAAGACTCGATCCACCTGCATCTCCCATTTCTCTGCAGTGCCAAAAGCTCCTCCAGGCCCCTTCTCAATATCCCCCCAAACCACCATCAACGACTTCTCGAAATCTAACTTCACCATGCAGCCGATAGATGAGAGTTGGTTCTGCAAGACTTTAAGAACTTTGGGGTTGTTTATCAGGAAATACATGAGGAAAATTTCTGGCTTGAATATCTTCTCAAGGCCTTTTGAGTTTTCTTTCGTGTATGTCTAAAGAAGAAAAACAGTAACAAACAAAGTAATTCATTGATAGTAGTAATTAAGTAGATTTACTGCACACAAGAAGGCTGAATTGCTTCTTTTTTATTTAATTTTGAAGGTTTGCTATACACTTTATTGAGCAGATATTTTAACAAGGCTGAAGGTGCACTGAATCCAGTCCGCAGCAGGGGGAATAGCCTGCTGAGTACAGTCCATAGGTGAAGTCTACATGCATTTTCAAGTAATAGACATGTAGACTT
>NW_024677957.1:0-396 GCF_008729295.1 Plectropomus leopardus | reverse complement strand
ACTTCTGGTAGTTGTAAATGTTGTAGTTGTGGGGGCAGCAGTTGTAGATGTGGTAGTTGAATGTGCAGTTTTTGTGTGTGAAGTAGTTGTAGTTGCAGTAGTTGTAGGTGCTGCAGTTGTGGGTGCAGTAGTTGTGAGTGCAGCACTTGTGGCTGTGGTGGTCGTAGGTCTGGTAGATCTAGGTGCAGTAGTTTTAGTTGCAGCAGTTGTAGGTGTGGTAGGTCCAGCACTTGTGTATGCAGTAGTTGTAGGTCTGGTAGTTGTAGATATGGTAGTTGAAGGTGTAGCAGTATTAGCAGTTGTGGGTAAGGTAGTCGCACGTCTGGAAGTTGTAGGTGTTGCAGTTGTGGGTGCAGCAGTCGTAGATGCAGCAGTTTTGGGTACAGACGTTGTAGT
>NW_024677956.1:0-599 GCF_008729295.1 Plectropomus leopardus | reverse complement strand
CTATATGTTTTTGTTGTTGTTTTTTTTAAGAATTAACTAGTATTATTACTCCTATTAATAAATGTGGCTTTTAAATTTTTCAGGAAAACCTTGTAGATTTGCATGATTATATGGGAAAAAACATGACCATATTACTGTATTGACGACAGCTCAGATTTTTATACCATATTGTAGAAGTAAAAACAATGTTAATGTTTACAGATATCAGCAGAATACTCCTTTAATCACAGTAATACTGAATGAAAAGTCCATAACTGAATTAAAGTGAAATCTGTAACATAAGGGAGAGAAGAGAGAGCATGACGCGGTTCTAGGGGGAAGCACATGCAGTGACACTTTCCCTAATGGCCGTCTTTTGCAGTTGACCATGTCTGTCAGGCTGCAGGGGAGGAGTTTAAGAGCCGCTAATCTTCCTGGTCAAGACTCGCTGGGTAAACATTAATTTCATGGCCAGTTGGACTCAGGTTGTGTCTGTTCTAATTTGCCTGGAGGGGAAAAAAACGTGACATCTTCCTTCACCAGCGGCCCGCTCTCCCTCTGTCACCCACAGTTCCTCTCCATCCAGGTCCAGCCATTTGTTTCCTGCCCTAGACGCCGTC
>NW_024677955.1:0-202 GCF_008729295.1 Plectropomus leopardus | reverse complement strand
ACCTGCTGGTCATCATCTCTATCTCCCACTTCAGGCACAGATCAACTTATTAAGTGTTTGTTCTTTGGTTACAGATGTGTGAATAAGCAGCATGATGTCACATTTAAACAGATGATAACATTTTATGGTTACTATGGTGATTTTAAGATTTGTTACTGCACATCCATTAACCCTCTCCTCTTGTTTATAAATGATGCATAAG
>NW_024677954.1:0-736 GCF_008729295.1 Plectropomus leopardus | reverse complement strand
AGCAGAGAATCAAGTCACACCACCTCTGTGTGTTAAAATCTGAGCTACTCTGTGGTTTGTTTTGGTAAGCTAGTCCGGCTTTACATGTGTATTACTCTAAGTGTGGCATCACAGATCAGGTTCTCCAGCAAGACCCTCAGCAGACCGTGGGTCTCCTGGTAGATCAGACCAAAGGTACACTTCACCTTATCTCGGTGAGCTGGATGGTGGATGGCGGGCTTTGCGATAACGCTTGGCTCACTGAGTCCTTTTCCTCCTTTGCCTCTGCCGCTCTCTTTTGAGTCACTCTTTTCCATAAATCACGTCCTCCTTTAGCCTAAATTGTGTTTTATCAATGTTTAAACATAGGCCGTTATATGACTATTTAAAACATAAGGCTGATATTTGTTCTATATCGCTGGAATTATGGAACGTTAAGGGCCATACTGGCCATTAGGACAACTCAAATGCTCTAAATTTCAACCTTTTTTTTTAAACCTGATTAGAACTTATTCATGGGCTTTGAGCAACTTTAATAAAGTCATTTTAATATTGGACGCTTGAATTTGTGAGCCCTTAAAAAAACTGCCAAACATCAAGTTTTTGAATTTGTGCAGTTTGAAAGTGCCTTCAAACCACATTCATTTTATTTTATTCTGTAAACCTTTTTATTTAAACTTCAAAAGTGCTATATAAATAAAGATGATGATGATGATTATATATATATTATATGATGATGATAATATATATGATTATT
>NW_024677953.1:0-832 GCF_008729295.1 Plectropomus leopardus | reverse complement strand
CATGTAGTTTACATATTTAGCTGTAGGTATACTGCCTTGCATAGACACAGTTTGGATCTCTGATAAGGTGTGACAAAAACTGCAATTGTTAACCTTACATTTGCATTTATTTATTTTTCAGTCAAAAGTTATATAAACGTGAGGTAAAATCCAAGAACATCAAGGAAATGCCTTGGATAAGGACTATAGACTATATGCACAAGACTCACTTACAAAGAGAGAGACACATGTAGCATGCTGTTATTTGCTAATTAGCACTAAATTCAACATATAGCTGAAGCTGATAGGAATGCTATGACTTTTGCAGATATTTGGTTATAAACAAAAGTACTGGAAAAATCTGACTGACCAGAGGGCATTATCCTCTCTTAAATCTACAGTTAGTTGCTTTTATGAGAATAACTTTGTTTCATATTTGCTGAAACTGTCACTACGGCTATGAAAGACATATGAAAAAATCATGTCCCTTCTCCTCTCCATACTGCCTCTAATTACATTTGCTAAAATCAGACCGTGGCTTACCAAAAAGAAGAGATCATGATAATCACAACTGATAAATTGCAGTCAAACTGTCAACCTAGGCTGTGCTGATTAAATATGAAACAACATTCTGAAACTGCAGTGTCTATTTCACAATTTAAATGTTTTAAGAAACATATGTTAGTGTCCTGTTTATCTGTAAAATGAGAACATTTGTGACCTGGCTGCCATGTTTGAAATAGTTGACAAAGTACCGAGCACTACCCGCCAGCCGTACCAACTCTCTCATGTTACTGCTACTCATATTTTAGTGTACAGTTTAGCTGTAACATGAGAAAGTTGATCTGGCTGG
>NW_024677952.1:0-454 GCF_008729295.1 Plectropomus leopardus | reverse complement strand
GCAAAATTACAAGAAACAGTTCTGTGTCCTAGAAATTCAATCTGCATATAAATCCCCAGGGATCAATCCATTTTAAACCCAAGTAGGACTGAGATGGAGATCTCCACATCACAGACATTAAAGGAGAATGAACTGTTGTAGATATGAGTACATTAAGCGTACAATCATCTGAACAAGACTTTTAGTCTTAATTCATTTGACAGTGTTTTGCCAGGAAAGGATAATGTATTTGGCTGTTGTCTTAGTGCCTGATTTCCCATGCGTCAATCAATATCAAGAGTGAATCAGTACAGTGTTTCCCTCAGAATGAGAATCTTTGTTTGGCTGTAGCTGACTACTGTGGGGGTGTTTTTTTTTTTAATCTTCTGTGCATTTGTCCCTTTTTTTTTTTTTTAACCATTTTGAGCCCCCACATTTATGAGGGTCTGTGAGCACAGCTCTCTCTCTCTCTCTC
>NW_024677951.1:0-1148 GCF_008729295.1 Plectropomus leopardus | reverse complement strand
ATACTATCATATACTGCTATTATTATTCATGGTAAATGGACTATACTTGTATAGCACTTTTCTAGTCTTCTGACCATTCAAAGCACTTTCACACTACATGTCACATTCACCCATTCACACACACATTCACACACTGGTGGCTGAGGCCACCTGCTACTCAGTAATCTTTCACACACACTCACAAACTGATGGAACAGCCATCGGGAGCATAACGTAATGACACACCATAGAAGAACAACATGCGCATCTGCAAAGCGTGGACATGATGTCACCGTTCTCACAAGATCCCTACATTGCCAGTTTACACCGCAACAGAAGGGGTGGCATTTTCAAAAGATTACACTCTGGCCCCAAAATGCTGCTGTCATGTGTATGCAAGGCCAAATCACAACAGCAGTTTAACGTTTCATGCAAGAACTGTTAACATGTAAATGGCCCCTAAGAAACTTGATAAAACTGTTACTTCCATCAGACAGAAGTTTGGAGTTAAAATCTTTGTAGAAAGAGGTTCAAAGTGTGCTTGATCACAGTCAGAATCACAATCAGAATCTGGATGGGCTTTACTGGCCAAATATGTGAGCACATATGAGGAATCTGACTCTTGATGTACTTACACAGAATAGACACGCAGCTAAATACATATTCAAAAATCCTTCTTGGGACAAGTCAGTGTTACTAATACCCTTTTCCCACCCAAATGAGCTTGTGTTTTTCAAACATAGGTAAACCCACAAAAACAGGCTGTACACTGCCTTCCCATTGCCTGTAGCAGAGCTGTGTACAGGACGCTGCACACAGGCAGCAGACAAGCCTGCCTTTCTCTGTGTGTGTGTGTGCGCGCGAGTGAGTGCGCGTGTGAATTTTCGTCTGTCCAACCTCATGGACGGACCAGAGAACAGGTAAACAGAAAGCGGACAGAGTGCGTGAAAACTTTATGGTGGTTACTTCTCTTACTTATTCAGTCTCTCTTTCAAACTAATGCAGACTAATTTGGATTTGAATTTTGATGTTTAAGCGCTGCTTAGGAGGAAACGGACAGTAATTAGTGACAGTGCGTCATTGCATCTCGCTGATTAAGGACGTAAAAATTAGCGCGTTCAACCAGATGTTGTGTTTCCATCAATGGCCATCAGAGCCAGAGGCAATAA
>NW_024677950.1:0-454 GCF_008729295.1 Plectropomus leopardus | reverse complement strand
ATATATTATAAAGTAAAAATAAATGGACCAAATAAAATAACAGAGTTCTTATAAGAGGGCATTTTACTCTTAATAATTGAAAACTGAAGTTTTTGATGTACTATCAGATGGGGAGAAATTAATCAGGCAGCAATGCTCATCATATTTAAAAGGCATATTTATTCCAATGCATTAGTTCGAACCACAATGGAAAGAGCTGTCATGGTTACTAGTTAGATGTAAATTGCAAGTAGGAAAAGTGATGCTCTAGAGCTGGGTTGTCATACACAGGTCATACTGTGGACTCAGAATTTCAAGGTTCAGCTGAAACACTTGATGAAGATAGACACAAACTGAACAAAGATGCATAAGACTTTAAAAGTATATCTGAAGTTATTGCAGAATGTAATGATTTGCATTTTTTTCAAATTAAATTCAGCTGAAAAATGTTTTTTTAACTTTTTTTTTCCTGAAA
>NW_024677949.1:0-679 GCF_008729295.1 Plectropomus leopardus | reverse complement strand
TGCTGTGTAATGGCGATGACAGGCTTAAACTAAACAACTGTTTTTTTAAAAAATATGTTTGATAGAATCTCAGTGTGTTTCCCCCATATGTTGAAAAGCCATCTTTTTATCAATCATGCATATTCTCCAATACAGTAGTTCTCAACCCATTTTATCTGATGTACCCCAGAGCCTTAAGATAAGCTACTGTGGAACTTGCACAACTTAAATATATTCCTATTAATGAAGTACAAATTTAACAAAATAATACAACAAGCATACAACCATTTAATAATGTCTTTTAGAAAGTACACAGTTATATAAAATGGAAACACTCGACTAAATTTCAAGTAGGCTACTTCAGGATTGTACTTAAAGTCCGGGTGAAGTACAGTCGGTGATTTCTTTCTAAACACATCATAAATGTTACAAAATATTTGTTATCATATGCAGTGACTGGGAACAGCATAGTGATGCTTTGTGGAATGAGACAGGTAAACTGCTAAACATAATCTCTCCCTCACTGTATAAAAACAAAGAATGAGCTTCTGCAAAGCAACAGACCACTCCCATTAGCAGCTAATTCGGTTGCACAAAGCACACATGTCCCCCGAGACGAAGAGCTACACTAGCCTTCGTACAGCTACAGACTATTGTTAGCAGTTTAACCAGTAGCACAGTAAAGCCTCTTTTCCACTGA
>NW_024677948.1:0-268 GCF_008729295.1 Plectropomus leopardus | reverse complement strand
CAGGAGCTGCTGAAAGCCAGCAGTGAGAAGGAGGAGGAGTTGCGCCACAACAATGGTCAAATGGACAAGACAGTCGAGCTCCTGATGCAGGGCAACACCAGCCTCCAGGAGCGTGTCCTCAGCCTCCAGGAGCTCCAGAAAGATAACAGCACAAAGGAGGAGGCTTTGCGCCAACAAATGCGCCAGATGGAGGAAAACATCAAACTCCTCACTAATGAAAAGACTGACCTTCAGGCGCGCAACCTCAGCCTCCAGGAGCTGCTGAAAG
>NW_024677947.1:0-250 GCF_008729295.1 Plectropomus leopardus | reverse complement strand
AATAAATAATAAAATAAGCAAAAATGCACAGTGATTTGAAAAATGCAACTTTGTCATCTCCATTTATAAACAGAATAGATTAGCCTGTAATATGCTTTCTAACTACTTATTTCCAACTCATTTTTTATAGGATGATGTTGCCATAATGTTTAAAGTTTGACTTTTATCATAAATGTCCTGCAGCACAATGGTGTGCAGAAAAGACGACAGCAGTTTAAAAAGGCAGAGTGGAAAATAATAAAAAGCCCTC
>NW_024677946.1:0-291 GCF_008729295.1 Plectropomus leopardus | reverse complement strand
GTTTGATTTTTGATTTTTTTTTTTTAAAAGAATACCATTTTATTGCTGATTAAACGTTTATGTGTTTTATAGTATGCTTTTCTGTGATGGCATATTGTCCTAAGACCTTTTATAATGATTGTTTTATGGCATGCTATATTTTGACTTTGTTAATGACTATTTTATGGTGTACTCTACTTTTTAAACTTTTTAGGGTGTAGCTTTGTTCTCTAAACTTTTTTGACCAGTGTAGAACATACTATTGTACTGTTTATGGCCATTATATTGTGACTTTTTATGATGTATTATTCT
>NW_024677945.1:0-545 GCF_008729295.1 Plectropomus leopardus | reverse complement strand
CAGATGTCTTTGAGACTGTATAAAAAAAATGTGCGTAAATACATAGAATACATATGGTAGCTAGTCTTTTGCCAAATTTCAAGGGCAGAGGCAGGACCTATCATAGCTTACTTAACAGAAATCCAAAGTTCATCTTCCATGCATTGTATTTTTTAAATGTGCATTTTGAAAATGTCCTTGGGATGGTTTGAAAAGCTCTTGGTAGTCCTGCACTAAAATGATCAAATTCTCATCAATACTCATCATAGACTGATAAATACATAAAAAAGGTTAAGAAGCATATCAGTTGCCGTTGATTGGTTCCTCTTCACACGATGTGCAGTGTGCGTTCCACACTGCTGTATTCCAAAAGTTGAAATTTGTTTATCTTAGAACGGCCATTGTGCCCTTAAACCTAACCTATGTAACCTCACTTTCTCAATCTAACTTGTGTAATTTGAATTTTTCTAAACCTAACCCTGGTACCCTGCATAGCTTTACTGTTCAAAACCTAACCTATGTTACTTCACTTTTTTAAACCTAACCTAAGCAGCTTGACTTGTCTA
>NW_024677944.1:0-233 GCF_008729295.1 Plectropomus leopardus | reverse complement strand
TATTTCTGAGGTAAGTTCATGCCATTTCAGGTAGATTTGTAATTGTTTGTGGTAAATTACTGACTTTTTTGTTAGTTTTGATTCTTAATTGTAATTTTGTTTCTTTTTGAAGTTAATTTTTGTGTTTTTTGGTCAATGTTTGTTTTGTTTTTTGAGGTAAATTACAGACTTTAGTTATTGTGTGTATCTTTGAGGCAGTTTTGCATCTTTTTGAGGTAATTATGTATCTTTTT
>NW_024677943.1:0-590 GCF_008729295.1 Plectropomus leopardus | reverse complement strand
CGTGAAAAATTCACGTGTTACAACATATTACGTATGTGTGTTCATATCAGGTAAATATAGTGCGTGTGACCACAGACGGTCAGTGATGTAGTGAGAGATTCAGTGAGTAATAAGGCATATGGCGATGCAGTTCAGTTGCCTGATAGATGTGTAACAACTTAAGCATGGCAAATCACACATACATATGCACTCACGCACATTTAGCCACATGCAAGTCACCAATCTCACATTGTTTGATATTACAATATGCTTGTTTCACATTTGAAGTTACAAAATACATGAAAAATGTGTAAAAAAAAAATGAGAAGTAACTGATTTTTTTGTCTTTCTATCTGTGTTGCTACCATGTGTTGTTTTTTTAATATGCTGTATAAATTAAGCTTTGTTAAAAATGGTATATGTTGAAGTTTAAAAAAATTAGGTCTTTTGTGATGTTTTTGACAAAACCAGTCATTTTTCATGAAACACTTGTTTAGTTTGAGGACAAACTGTTTCAAAGACTTTTTAAAGTTGGAACTCGAAAAGAGGTGGAGGGAGAGATCAGGACTGAATGAAAATGAAGAGCCAGAGATGCAGCTATTGTGTCTCTC
>NW_024677942.1:0-435 GCF_008729295.1 Plectropomus leopardus | reverse complement strand
TAGATCCGATCACAGAATATCAAATATTTTATATCAATCAATCAATCAATCCATTTCTCATATGAAATGTTAAATGACATTCAATCACAAAATCATAGTGCAAAATAGACTTTAGATAGGGGCCATCAGCAGGTTATTTGGTTGCATAATTTAACTATTATTGGTTGAATTGATGTCAAATTTGCTACAGATATGCATGTTTTCTGAGGTTAAATTGTGCTTGCTCTGTTGATCCCTAACTTTTCATCTAGCACCATCATCACATCAATTATTTTAATCCGTCCAATATTTTGCGTTATGACTAAATACTTGTAAAATAAATTACATTCCCATCAGCCTTAGCTGTACTTTGCGTTTACCACTCATCGGCAAATAATAGCATGCTAGCATGCCAAACTATGATGGATAACATGTTAAACATTATACCTGATAAAC
>NW_024677941.1:0-781 GCF_008729295.1 Plectropomus leopardus | reverse complement strand
TCACTCCTTCCGCACTGTCACTGGACTCCTATGACGTGGTGTGTGCAATCATGATCAGCCAGGTCTGAAAGAAAGAAACAACAGAGAAAAATTTTAGACAGAGACACAAAATCCTGGAAATCAAATCAAATCAAGAACCGGATGATCACTCCTGTATCGTGTGCTGTAGTTGTTCACATAGTGTTGACTTGATTGACCTGCCTCCTGCACATTTTCCTCTTTTTAACACTGTTTCCTATTACTATTTTTTTGTGTAAACTTAGGTAATTTATAGGAGATGTGAAAATCTCTTTAAAAAATACTGCATTTATGAAGCTTGTGATGTTTGTTAATACCATTTTGCTCACCTGGTGGGCAAATTCACATATTAATACCTGCTTACATTACATTTGTTAGGGGATGTCTGTCTAACAGTGGTTATATAAACCTGCAGTTGGGAGACCACTGGGAGTTGATGCATGAGTAGACATGATTAACATTTCAAATAGAAAAAAAATATCATGTTTAAAATATATCAACATTTTCAACCCCAAACCTATTTGCATCAGTTTCAAAGCTCTTCAAAACACGTGACAACATGACAAAAGAATTTTCCGACCCAAGTAAAAGGTTAAGAGACTGTGCACCAGGATATCCATCAACAGATGGGGTTTGTTTTTGCTTTCGAAGATTTGTCAAACCAAATACCATAAAAGTCAGAGTATTGCATTACATAATTAAATAGACCATAAAACAGTTTCCACAACGACCTGAAAAAAATCTGATATATATATATATACAC
>NW_024677940.1:0-1215 GCF_008729295.1 Plectropomus leopardus | reverse complement strand
GGGGAATTAATGTAAAAGGCAAATCAGTGTTATCACCAGTGACAGAAGGGAGTGCAGGTATGTCCTGCAGATCTGCTGAGGCGTGTTCGGCTGTGCAGTGATATTCACAGCAAATTGGTAGTTGTGTGTGTGGGGGGGTCACTTCTCTGCCTCTGCAGGATAACACACCTCTCATCTGCCCCTGTGCCTACATGCATGCTGGTGCATTAAAATGGCTGTAATTATTACCTAATCCGCCTAATGAGCGGAAAAAAGAGTGACTGTTTGGCTTGAAACAGATGTTTAATGTTTTATATCCAGTTCAACTCTGAAGGCAATTAGCCACGAGAAAGAGACATTTTGAAGCATTTAGGGTCATTTATCTCTACTTGCAATAATTAAAGTGAGATAAAGACTTACCTGATGCACAACATTCATTGCAAAGACACTTAGTACCTAAAGAATAATTCTCAAACATGTCAGGCAGCATACTTCACGTTGCGGTTTTTATCATGGAGCCATTACAGGTAAAAGCACAAAAATAAACATTGATCTTTACAATTTTCCTACTAAGGTATACTGTGCTACGTAAATCAACAATCATCATACTGTGTACATTTTCTTTTCTATGCTATTGAAAAAAAATGCCACCAGAATCTCACCTGCGCATGCCCATCTCTGTTCCTCCCTGATTACCCGTCAGATTCATCGGCTTGCAACTCACGCACACACACGCACACAGATACAGCAGCAAAAAGCTGGCAGAGAAAAGTGATGCTAACAGCCTTCATTTCCCTGGAAAAAAAGTTAGTCAGCCTTGTGGGATCGCTTTGGATATCCCCAAAACTAAAAGGGCGCTGTCTTCAATGATGGATTCCCAGTTTGCAAAATACTGGGCAGGCAAACATCTCAGGGATCCTCAGTGCAGATCAAAATATATGTCCTGTTTTTGACTAAATTCTTGACTGGAAAAAAAAAATTAATTCAATAAAAGTCAATCAGAAACTCCACCATCGAAATAATTTTTCCACATCCTGCTCAGCCTCAGTGCGCGCCAGTGTTTCTCTCTTCCATTAGTAGTTCATTTTAACATGATATTGTGCTGCAATATGACATGTAAACAAGTCAGTTACATGCTATTATTCACTATAATGCCTAATCTTTTATTTCAATGATTTTTTTTTAAGGACAAACTATTTCTGCAAAGACATTTTGTGATCCATCTCAGCCAACTGT
>NW_024677939.1:0-467 GCF_008729295.1 Plectropomus leopardus | reverse complement strand
ATGCCACATCTCAGCATGCCCTCTGTTGATATTTCATTGTTCAAAGGGGAGATTGAGGGCCCAGATGCTGACATAGAAGGTGGTGCAGGACAAAAATTCAAAATGCCTCATATGAAAATGCCCAACATCGACATCTCTCTGCCCAAAGGAAAGGTTGAAGGTCCAGATGTTGACATCTCTCTACCCAAAGGAAAGATTGAAGGTCCAGATGTTGACATTTCTCTACCTAAAGGAACGCTTGAAGGTCCAGAGGTAGAGCTTAAAGGAGAAGGTGGAAAGTTCAAAATGCCACATCTCAGTATGCCTTCAGTTGATATTTCACTTCCAAAAGGAAAGATCGAAGGTCCAGATGTTGACATAGAAGGAGGTACAGGAGGAAAAATCAAAATGCCTCATATGAAAATGCCCAACATCAGCATTTCTCTGCCCAAAGGAAAGATTGAAGGTCCAGATGTTGACATTTCTCT
>NW_024677938.1:0-668 GCF_008729295.1 Plectropomus leopardus | reverse complement strand
GTGTGCAAGGAGCTACACATTTACAAACCAGGAGGGTAACAATTCATTATTACCACAAAAGAAAGCAAGACAATAACCCAGTTTCTTCACGGATTATTTCATACCACACACAAGGCTTTCAGGTGATGTTATGAGCTGCGTCTCAAGAGAGAGACAGCGGGAGATGTGTTAAAGGTAAATTGCAGGTAGAAGGACACATGTGGCATTCAGTGGCTGTCAGCTGCATCTCAGCCTCAGACAGGCTGACAGCTGCGACCGAATGTGCCCTCCCATTCAGCAGAATAGCCCGTGCTCCTCTTTCCTGGGTGAGCTCAACACTCTGGCGGCCAAATAAATATATCTGATCAAAGAAGCAGTCACCTTCACTGACAACAGCGCTGAAGTGAACACCTGGATCCCTTTACTCTACCTACTGTACATTTATCATTTTGGAACTGAACAAAAGTGCAAAACCAAGCTGCTGAAATCTTTAGGGTGCGACTCGAAAGCCTGTATCACAGAAAATATGAATCTTTTCTAATTTGTAAATGAAGTATTTACAATTTTACTCTTCCAGTGTGATGGAAAATCCATCCTGACATTTTTTTTTAATTTTACTGATTGATGATTCATTGTTTAACCCACAGAAACACAAGAAAAGACATGTCACTCCAGGTTTCAGTGGGTTA
>NW_024677937.1:0-581 GCF_008729295.1 Plectropomus leopardus | reverse complement strand
TGAGCTACTGAGTGATTGATTTAATGCAGGCGTTTTTCTCTAAAACTGAGTATATCCATTTACTCAGCTCCCGATGGGAATCATTAAAGTTTCATTTCATCAAATCTAATACAGATTTTTAGAATAAAAGCCCCCCTAGTTAGTGTCAGTGGAACCAAGGCAATCATTTTTAAGTTGCTATCGACATTTATTAAAGCAGTTGACCTCTTTTATCTGCACCTTTTTTTCTCCTTTTTATAGTTTTGTTTTCTTTATAAATAATAGGCACTGATTGAGCGTTAGTGGGTGAACTTATGTTGAGCAATGTATTTTTTTTTGTGTGTGTGGAAGTCAACGGAAGCTTTTAGAATCATAAAAAACTGAAGTATCAGTTGTTGCATCTTCTTGGAGTTGCCTGACACTTTTTCTGAAAAACAGTGTCCTTAAAAGTACTGCACATTTTTGTGCCAATCTCAGCCTTAATTCAGATCACATCATGTGTAACTTTAATAACTGATACTGACCGATTATACTGCTTGCAATTCAGCATAAAAAAATACATTACCAGATACCAACGTAAGTTTTTATATTGCAGTATGAGT
>NW_024677936.1:0-212 GCF_008729295.1 Plectropomus leopardus | reverse complement strand
CTGACACAGGTCGCTGACACAGGTCGCTGACACAGGTCGCTGACACAGGTCGCTGACATAGGTCGCTGACAGGTCGCTGACACAGGTCGCTGAGACAGGTCACTGACACAGGTCACTGACAGTGGCCGCAAAGTATGGTTAGCTTGCTAAAAAGCATTATTATTAAAAAAAAAAGAAAAAAACAACACGAAATCTGATGTACCAATGGCAAA
>NW_024677935.1:0-681 GCF_008729295.1 Plectropomus leopardus | reverse complement strand
GTGTAAAATTTGTGTTTAAACAAAACAAAGCTTGACTGTTTTTGACCGTCAGTGGAATAAAGCTGAAGCAGAAAAAAGTCTGATGTGAGGAATCAACAACACTGAAATACTGTGCGTATGCTGGTTAATGCAGGTAATAAAAAGATCCCTGTGAAAGTGACAATCTGCCCATCTAAAGCAGCATAGTTGCTAATACTGGTCTAACAGAGCAGGAACTGTATCAAAACAATATCAGCAGTGATTTTATTCTGTTTGATGTCCCATGAGATTTGTGAATTCAAAATAAATCTGTCTGCCAAATGTTGATATGATGGAGAAGATAACTGTATTAAGACACAAACCCTGAAGCGGCAGAAGTCAGAGTAGGAGTCGTCATATGTTTTGTGGTGCGCCTCCACCAGCGTGGCAATGACCTGACTCTGCTCCTCACTAAGCCGAGGCCGCCGCGCCTCCTTCTCCGCTTCACGCTGCGCTTCCTCATCCTTCCTTCGTTGAATCAGGTCCTTCTTCCTCTGCACTTCCTCGTCTGTCAGAATGACTGAGGGTGCATGTACAAAGAGACGAAGAGGAAGAGGAGGAGTTAGTATTACACACAAATGCACACACACACAAAAGCATGCATGAAGCATACAGTTTTTACGTAAACAGAAAACAGGTGGGGTACTTGTGTTTTACATTGTG
>NW_024677934.1:0-370 GCF_008729295.1 Plectropomus leopardus | reverse complement strand
AATGCTACATGTTGCTATATCCCTGACCTTGAAATGAGCTTTGCCTCTACATTTCATGACATTTGATTTGAACTTTTTTTTTGCCCACACAGCACACATGGTACAAAGGTGGGGAGCAAGTGCTCATGAGTTGGCTCAGGGACAAAGGTTGGTATTAATTTAAAATTATTTTCATTATCAGTTAGTCTCAATTAGCAGATTGATCACAAGTTGAGCCTGTCAACTGCCATAAAGAAAGAGAAAAGCAGAAAGAAAAATAGAGAAAAGAGAAAAATACCTATCAGAGTTTTCAGGGTTTTTTCCATGTGTTTTGTCTGACCAAAAGTTAAATTAAATATGATATGATATATTAAAGCATAATTCAATCAGT
>NW_024677933.1:0-507 GCF_008729295.1 Plectropomus leopardus | reverse complement strand
GAGAAAATCCACCTATCCATCAAAAAACATTTGTGGCTTGTTAATTTTTGATGGACATAGACAACAGACAAAGAAAGAAAAAATGTTAAATATGGATAAAAATGTTGGACTTAACAGAATGGGGGCAACGAGGACAGTATTCTAGAGAGGAAACTGGAGGATGGTGAACTTCATCAAAGAGAGGTGAACTTCAGTTGAGCTCTGCACTAAAGCTTGAACTGCATTATAAAATAATTCTCACTTATAGCACACCACTCTGTTTTCCTCATTTGCTCTCCAGATTTTGTTATTTATTTTACATTGGCCCAGATTCCAGTTGAAAAGATGTTTAAATAATCTTGCAGTAATGAGAATGACAAGCAGCAACTGGATCTGAAGATAAATGAATGAAAAGTCATTTCAAGTTTTTACCAAGTTTTACCAAGTTTGGAACAAACTCTGCAACTCCTGATGCTAAAATTGAATGCATATTAGCCCAGCAGTCATAATGTTTGTTCCCTTTACTGT
>NW_024677932.1:0-725 GCF_008729295.1 Plectropomus leopardus | reverse complement strand
CACTTTATGAACCACACAAATAAACCAAAAACAACCCTCCAAAAAAAATAAAAAAAACTCTTATACCTTTTTGGTTCAAGGTGAGTAGATTCTATTGGCCTTTCAACAGTTGTTGAATCTTTAATTGTTTGCATTATTTCTTAACCAAAATTGCCAAAGATTTACTGGTTTCATCTTGATTCACACCAAGATACAGAGAGAATAGAGGCCAGTGAAATAATGTGGACCACAGTAAGAAAACATAACTCCAAAAACAACCCTTCCAAAAAATTCTTTGTCCTTTATGGCTTAAGTTTAGTAGAGTCTACTAGCCAATCAACAGTTGTTCATCTCTAATTCTTTTCATCCTTTCTTAATCAAATATGCCAAAGCTTCACTAGTTTCAGCTATTCAAATGTGAATTTTTGCGGTTTTCAAATTTTCATATGAAAGTACCTGGAAAGGTTTTTTTAGAATTGGTCTGGGGTTTTGACAGCGTATGATCTATTCTAACTCCCAACTAATGGTTTGAGTCATTTTCCATACAAAAATGTCAACTAATTCCCCTTCTGCTTCTCATTTTTTACTATAACTCACTATTTGAAAAAAAAACAAAAATCTTCGAAAAATCTTGGACATTTTTCACTATTTTATAACATTTCCCTTGACCAAAAAGTTGAATGATAGAAAAAAAAATCAGCAAAATAACAATACTTCACTTGAAGGGAATAACAGCCATTCAAATC
>NW_024677931.1:0-285 GCF_008729295.1 Plectropomus leopardus | reverse complement strand
CAGTGGCGGGTATGCTATTGCTTGCTTCCGCTTCAAAAACCGGAAACCGGCCCTGCCCGGCTCAGCATACCGCAGAATGGATTTCTGATGTTGGATAATTCTATTAAAAAACTTGAATTAAAATAAAAAAAAGTAAACTACACTGTTCGAACTCTTCTCTCAGCCTGATGATTGCCGAGTACACATGTTTCAGCTCATGAATTTGCTTGGTTCAGTGTAAATGTAAAAGCCGTGATGTAGGTCTGCATTCAGTGGCCCACGCAGGGGTCATAGGTCATGTCACAC
>NW_024677930.1:0-291 GCF_008729295.1 Plectropomus leopardus | reverse complement strand
GCACTGTGACTGAGCACTGCAACTGTCACCACGGCTGAAAGTGAACGACTTGATCATAAGAAATGCACTCCTGTTAATGTTGTTATTTCCATAACAGGGGTTTCATTATTAATCCGATACATCCGATCATGGTCGACACTGCTCACATCTAATAAGAATAAATGAATAAATCAGATTTGACAAAAAAGTTTGATACAATCTTCGAATTCTGAGGTGAAGATTGCAGCATTAGTGACAAAGCTGGGTCTTTTTTTGGTAACATCTGCAATTCTTGATATTTTCCCCAAAATG
>NW_024677929.1:0-1008 GCF_008729295.1 Plectropomus leopardus | reverse complement strand
ACTTTTATTAAAAAATAACTTTTTGTCATATTTTTTGAAACTATGTTAGCACAGCACTAAATGAGCTGAGGAGTCTCTAACACAGCTGTCAATCATGTCAATCACAGCTCGTGAACTGCGGTCAAACTGTCAAACTAAGCAGCACTGATTAAATCAAGATTCTGCGACTGCATTGTCGGTTTCTCATCTGAATTTGTTTTCAGAAACATATTTTACTTTACTCTTTAGCTGCAAAATGACAAAGTTTCTGACCCAGGAGAAGAAAAAACAAAGTCTGCACACCAGATTATGCTCCCATGAATATTTCACACAATTACCACCAAGTGACGATTTGAGCTACATGCTCTTCTTCATGTAGCTCGAAACGTCACAGAAGTGGTAATTGTTCCAAATATTTATGGGAGCATAATCAAATGTGCAGACTTCTCTTGTATTATCTCTTGTCCAGCACCAAGATTTTTGTTGTCTGGATGTGCATGCTTTTGTGAATTTTTTGTACAATTTTATGACCCAGCCACCTTGTTGGATAAGAGTACCAAGCACCACCCACCAGCCGGACCAATGTACTACTTTTACAGCTTACAGTGCACTAAAATACATCTGAGATGAGAAACAGACTATGCAGTAAAAGACTTTTGATTCATATTCAATCAGCACTGCCTCGTTTGACAGTTTGCCTGCAGTTTACGATCAGGCACTGACAGCTGCATTAGAGACTCCTCGGCTCAGTTTGGTTGTTGCTGACTGTCCTGCAGTCTGATTCTAGCAAATGCCATTAATGGCAGCAGGAGGAGCAGGAGGGACATGGCTGTCTCATGTACCTTCAGAATGTAGTAACAGTTTTGGCAAATATGACACAAGGATATCTTCATTTAGGTTACCAACTATGGCTTTAACGCGTGTTTATGTTTAAGCACAAAAAACACTTGGTTATGGTGAGGAAAAGATCACGTTTTGGCTTGAAATACCCAACTTTGGTGCCACAATCAGGGCTGCAAAAGCAGCAAC
>NW_024677928.1:0-403 GCF_008729295.1 Plectropomus leopardus | reverse complement strand
TCTTTGCCACAAGGATATTATACCGGTCCTTTTCACAGATATGGTGTCTGTCGTCTTGTCCAGTTCTGTACCAAAGAGGTACCATGCTCGTGTAATGTCCAAGGGAATTTCCAATATCTTAACCGTCAGGTCATGTACCTCTTTCCAAAATATTTTTAGCCTTTTACATTCCCAGAAGATGTGGATAATTTACCCAATTTATGTTTTACATCGATGGCACCTGGGGGATGAATCAGGATAGATCATGTGTCATTTTTGAGTATAACCCCAAAAAATCTTCATTTGAAGAACTTAAAACAGTGATAGATTAATGCTGTGTGCTCTCGTTCTGCAGTTTGCCCGGACAGATGCACCCCGTGGTTCCCTCGGGTGCTGTCCCGGAGGAGTACCTGAGAGCGCTCCG
>NW_024677927.1:0-289 GCF_008729295.1 Plectropomus leopardus | reverse complement strand
TTAATTGTTCTTTCAGACTGTATTTTTTTAATTCTCCATGCCAAAAGTTTCCCAGCTTTTTCACCTTGATCATAATAATTTTGCTTCAGCCACATTAGACTATTAGCTGCTTTATCAGCAGAGAGTTTATTATATTTAGCTCTCAAGAGCAACAGATCTCTTTGTCTTGTTGGATCATCACTTTCATTTATTTCCATTTCCAATGATTTTATTTGTTTTTCCAAAGATTACATTTCTATTTCGTCTTTTTTTCCTGTCGAGGTTGTATAACTAATAATTTCTCCTCTGA
>NW_024677926.1:0-266 GCF_008729295.1 Plectropomus leopardus | reverse complement strand
TCAGATCTTTAATGTTGATTTTCTCTGTATTAATCGCATCCAACTGACTCTCTGCATCTTCTGTCTTCCTTTGTAACTTTGACATTTTGACTTTTAAAGTGTCTCTTTCCTCTTTTAGATCTTGTATAGCTTGTGTTAATGTGTCACTTTGTGTCAGGATGTCAGACCTTATCAGCTCCAAGTCCAATTTTTCTTTATTCATGATCTCACTCTCTCTGTCCAGATTCTCTCTGTCTTGCTTCAGCTCTGCCTTCAGTTTGATAAGA
>NW_024677925.1:0-867 GCF_008729295.1 Plectropomus leopardus | reverse complement strand
CCCTTGTGTAAGCTCATTAGCTGAATGTGTTGCCTCATTTGTCTGCTGCGTGATTCCCATTTAAAGATCTTGACAATGAGTTTTTATTTTATTTCTCAGAGAATTTCTGGAATGCTGCGTTTTTCGACAAGGAGACGTCGTACCTCCACTTCCCCACCTTCCACGGAGAGCTAAGTGCAGATATCTCCTTCCTGTTTAAAACCACGGCCTCCTCCGGTGTGTTCCTGGAAAACCTGGGCATCAAAGACTTCATCCGGATCGAACTGAGCTGTGAGTAGGAGCTGGAGGGTGAAGATTTAATCCGGATTAGAGTGATGTGTCAGTGAAACCTGAAGTCAAAGTCTTAATCTGGATCTGTGTAAAACCCAGAGGTTACAGACTTAATCTATATCAAACTGTCCTGGAGGAAAAATATTGTTTATTTTTGGCAGAACTCAGCTGTCTCGACCTTACTGTCCTGAATTAAACTGTGAATGTCACACAAATTTTAACAGCTCAGGAAAAATGGGAAGCCTTTTCACATTTTTTTTGTGTTCCTGGCTGCAGGTATTTGTTCTCATTCAACCTCGAGAGCATTAGTCAGGCACTGATGCTGGATGATTAAACTTGGCTCCCAGTGGGTTTTAGTTCATACCAAAGGTGTTGAATGGGGTTGAGATCAAAAATATGTGCTGGTCAGTCAAGTTTTTCCACAAAAAAGTAGGGAAAAATATTACAGCTTTTTGCACCAGGGCACTTTGATGCATTGCCATGAAGTTGGAAACACACTGTTGTCTAAAATATCCTTGTATACTGTAGCATTATGACCCAGAAAACTTGGTTTTTCAGTAGATCCAAAGTATCTCTCTTAAACATTATATATTCATG
>NW_024677924.1:0-588 GCF_008729295.1 Plectropomus leopardus | reverse complement strand
GAGACTCACAACAACAGTCACCAAAGCTGACACCCAAAACAAGACGGCTGCCACATACATGAAATGAACATCTTTGATGAAAGACGGCCGCTCATCGGGCTGGTTACAGTGAGGCTCGCGGTATACAAATGCCAAAATGAGACGCAATGCGCCAAGCACAATCCCTACCAAGCCTCCCCAAAAGGCACCTGTCTCATTACAGCGATGCCACAGGACACCAAGCAGGAAGAGAGCAGCTATGGGTGGAGTCAGGTTATGTATTACTTCTTGGAGGTAATAAAACATCTGGCCTCCCTGCATTTCAATGAAGACCGGCACCCAGGCAATGCTGATGATCACCATGACAATCATAAACAACCTGCCGACTATCACCTGCTCCCTGGATGAAGCCTTCTTTCGTAGCATCTTGTAAATATCCAGCGTGAATATGGTGCTCGCTGAATTGAAGATGGAGTCCAAGTCGCTCATTAGAGCAGCGATCATGACAGCCATCATCAGGCCGCGGAGACCAACGGGCATCACTGACATGACGAGCCGTGGGTAAGCCACGTTGCTACAGCCACTTGCAGAACCGCACACTTCCACGCA
>NW_024677923.1:0-476 GCF_008729295.1 Plectropomus leopardus | reverse complement strand
TAATGACCACTTGAGGCTGGCTCCAGCAGCAAGTCCATCCCCATAGACGCCCATGTTAAAATGCCCAACTTTACAGCTTAAATAAACATGTTAACTGCCTGGTACAAAGAAAAAGCAATTGGTCTCTTGCTGATTTCTCCATTTATAACAACTGCACAGGAGGTGAAGTTTTTAGTGACAGGCTGTTTGTGAGGCACCACCTTGGACTATCGGTCAGATTTCTGGCAATTCTGGCTCAAAAAAAAAGGATGGTGATAGCTGACACGCTGAACTCAAAACTCTAAAACGGGAGTCCACAAACCAATTGGTGAAGTCACAGTGGCTATCTCCAACTATGCCCAACTCCATCATCAGCACCTTTCGCCAATGCGCCAAGCTAACAAGTCCAGCACCACCAAGTTGGCATTTGATATCAATATGACAACATAAATACATACAACTCTTACAGTGGATGGATGTTACATTTTGGTTGAAAT
>NW_024677922.1:0-919 GCF_008729295.1 Plectropomus leopardus | reverse complement strand
TAAATACTCAAATTTATTGCTTTATCATTAGGAACCAATACACTTGGGTTATTACAAAATTAATAAATCAAACTCTTCTATGAAACCACAGCAATTAAAGGCATTTATTAGCTATATTTAGCTATATATACTCATCTCTATTTATTAATACAAGAATTTCAGCCAATAGAAAATGTTTCTATTAAAAACCTTTGCCACTACAGTGAACATATTTAGTGTATAAAAGATTTTTTTTTAAAATCTGATTTTTAAATTGTTAAAATTTGAATTATTTCATGAGATCCACAATGTAACTGTTTATTTGTCATGCCAGGGACATGGAAGGAGGGATGCTGCTGGACATATTTGATGAGAAGCTCCATCCTCTTTCAGTGAGACATCATCAGTTATCATACAACACATTTTGCACAAATATCTATATTATTTTACTCATTTGTTAAATGTGTCTTCATTTAATATGTTAGAATTGGGTCCGATTTATTTTTTTTGTAATGTGGCAGCGTTGTTACTGTGCTTGTAAATCTCCTCATTTGCTTTTCCTTAACCCTTTTCTTCCTCTCTTCTCTTCACCTCTTTCTCTTCTTCCAGAAATCAGAGGTGCCGCTTGACTATGACCAACACGACCCGGAGCAGAAGCAGATCTACCGCTTTGTCAGAACGTTGTTTAGCGCCGCTCAGCTCACTGCCGAGTGTGCCATTGTTACACTGGTAAGATTCTTTATTCTCCTCTGTCCATAAGATAAAACACTCATACCCTTAGTTCACCCTGTGTGGTGACAAAACAACAACAACAAAAAAAACATTGCCAAATTTCTCAAAAAAAGCTTTTCCATGAAGGTGCGGGCTGCGTTTAAGTGTGCCCTCATGCACACGTAATCACACACAGTTTCTGTTTGGGCTGCGGGGGAGAGTGCACCCT
>NW_024677921.1:0-306 GCF_008729295.1 Plectropomus leopardus | reverse complement strand
AGAGCCAAGAGGGGGGAGGGCAAAGGACCTAAATGCATCTGGGACAGATCCATAGCATTTATCCAATATCCTCCCCCGGCGGGTGGTGCAGGTGATGTACTGCTGAAATCCTTTGAGTGATGTTTCAGGAGAGCAGTGGTTGAAATCACCCAGGATGAATTTGGGGGAATCTGGTAAGATGTGTTCCAGTCTGTCGAGTGAACTTCTGATGTTTTCAATGGCATTAGCTGCGTTTGCTCTGGGGTGGATGTAAACCAGGATAAGAAAGAGCTGTGGGAATTCCCTGGGGAGATAAAAAGGGCGCAG
>NW_024677920.1:0-789 GCF_008729295.1 Plectropomus leopardus | reverse complement strand
AAGCTGAAACCTCAAAACAATTTATCAAGATGGCACTGCCATCGTCTCCAGATGAACTTATATCGCTTATATCTTGTTTTCTTTGCATTATTCATTGACTTTTCAACAAAGCATTTCAAAGCACAATGTAAAGATATGCTGAGTAATGTGAGTCATTGATTCTTGCTGAGGAATTCACTTGCACCTAAATCATCAATTAAGAGAGCTCACTTCATACCCAGACACTCGAAAAACATACAAAAGTGATACATAACTTGGTGGAATCCAGACTTACCTCTGATGGGGATGCAGGCTGGTATTGCAGGCTGCCACCTCCCATAGCGACATCTGGAGACGCGCACTTTGTTGTTGAGGTGGTACCCCGGCTCACAGAAGATGTGGATGGAGCTCTTGTGGGTGAAACCTCGACACGGTGACGGATCGCAGCGGAAACCTCCATGTTCAGGCACCAGAGGATAAGTGCAGTTAGTCAGTCGGCCTGCAGAGACACAAAACACAGCGATTAGAGCAGGTTTTTACAACAACATTGTGTTTGAATTCAAGGTTATTGTCAGAATTGAAACCATTAATTCCTTATCCTACAGATTCCATCAGTTCTGCTCCACATGCATGTTTTCTGTCAGTTATTTAAACCTCTTAAACCTGAGCAAATTGGTTTGATTTCCTTTGAAAACATGGGCGGAAAAAAGGCAAATTAGCAACTCTGCATGGAATGTTTTGTAAACTGCAAAAAATAGTAGATTTAGAATTTTCAAGAAAAAACTAGAAAAAATGCCCAGAAAGCTAATA
>NW_024677919.1:0-547 GCF_008729295.1 Plectropomus leopardus | reverse complement strand
GCTGGTCCCAAATTTTGTATTTTGGTTAGTACTTATTATCCATATTACAGCTGATATCTATTGGGTCATAATGGTGTGTATGTTTGTCACAAAATAAAGACCAATCAAATCAATTTTATGATATCAAAATAAAGTGCACATTGTGTGTCTGTGTGTGCGCAAGTCTGTGACGACAGTAACAGTAAATGACCTTGTAATAACTTGATAACTGAACAGCACATGATTGTTGTGTACTCTAGCTCACCCCGCGTGAGGGGGGGGGGGTCTATTTCTTGGCTTTGCCCTGAGCAGCCACAGCTGCCATGGCCTTCTTGACAGTCTCCTCGTCTCCCAGGAACTGCATGGGTCCTACAGGCTTCAGGCTCTCGTCCAGCTCGTACACAATGGGGATACCTGTCGGCAGGTTCAGCTCCATGATGGCCTCCTCTGACATACCTGGGAAAAGGTAACACACATGTAGAGCTTATAGTCCAAATGCTGCAGGGATCACGGTTCCCACACATTTTCATGGACATTTCCATGACATTTCAAAGACCTCAAAAAAAAA
>NW_024677918.1:0-1273 GCF_008729295.1 Plectropomus leopardus | reverse complement strand
AGCGTCTTCACGTCTAATCCCAAATCAGTTGCTAAATTAGCAACGACGGAGCCTTCCTCCATTTCTTCGGGGACAGAATAATGGGTGACAGTAGATACCGTAGTCATCATAGCAGAAAGAAGGAGGAATACGGAAACGTACCCTCGCTCGAACAACGGTCGAATATGATACGTCATTGTGCAGAATCCGTAGTTGAGATATTGATATGTGCTGAAACGTGGATGAAACGTCCTCTTGTTGAATAAACTAACGATAAGGGGTTTTCGGAAGACAACGTTTCTTCACGCTGAGACCAAGAGTGACGTCAGATTAATACAATGTCTGACAGCTCCTCCTCTTATAAAGTATCGTGAGAACTGTGACATCATCAATGAGTATGTTTCAGTGTAGAACAGCGCCGAAAATGGTTTGTGTGAGCATTTTCGTTTGTGTTAAACAAATGCATTTTATTGAAACAAAAATATTTAGTTTTAAACTAAGTAAAAGTGCAAGAGACTTTAATAACAGTTTAAGAGATGGGACATAAGTATTTTGGGGAACTTTTCATTCCTCAATTTTTAATCCCTGGGTGCGCGATGGAAGTTTTGATTTTTTTGAAAACCTAATAAACAATCTTCACTCTCTGTTTATTACGTATTTAAATCGTTATAAACGTTTTGCTTGTTTGTATTTTGTCACACATGTATACAGTGATTGTAAAGGCCTAGATTATGTATCACAGAATAATCTTTGCAGCGTGTTCTGTGAGTTTTACGCACGGTTGTCTGTGCGTAAAAAAAATGCCAAAAAGCACACGTGTTTGTATGAACAGTGATTGCTACTTGACGTTACTTTTTGTTTAATTTAGTATACATGTGCCCCCTGTCTACCCTTATTTCTCATCATCATACATTATGCATACGGTGATACTCGGACTAAACAGATTTTTAAAAAGACTCATTAAATGGAGAGTGCAGAATATTTATTATAAAATTCCTTTTTGAATGCCATAAAATTGTATCGAGATTTCAATATAAAATATCTTCTAGTAAATGTATAAATGCTTAAACGCAGTTAATGCAAACGATTACATTTTTACTTGTAACGCACGGTTAATTTTACGCGAATGGACTTAAAATAAGTGTAGAGGAGGGACAAATGATGAAGCGCCGAAATCACAGAAAGGATATTAATAAAATGGTCATTTGTGAGTGGACTTGGTGGATATTCACAAAGTACATCAGTGTACATCACGTTTTGAGTAGATGTTTTCCTCATACCTGAAGAGTGGAAG
>NW_024677917.1:0-3641 GCF_008729295.1 Plectropomus leopardus | reverse complement strand
ACACACACACAGAAACACACACACCTTCTGTCAGATGTTTGTAAAGTAAAGTTGAAATCTCTTCTGCTCCTCCACAGACGGAGGTCAGTGCAGTCCATGTACAAATCAACAAAGTAGAGTAAAGTTGAGTAGAGTAAATTAGAGTATTGTATTATAAAGTAAAGCACAGTAAAGTAATGCAGAGTAAAGTTAAGTTGAGCAGAATGAAGCAGAGCAAATTTGAGTTAAAAAAAGGCACAGTACAGTAAAGTAGAGCAGCGTAAGGTAGAGTAGAGTAGAGCAGAATAACACTGATAAGAGTAGATATAGGCAGGGCAGAACGAACTAGAGCGTAGAGCGTAGTGGAGTAACGTTGAGTAAACTAGAATGAAGCAAAGTAATGTAAAGTTAAATTGAGCAGAACAAAGTAGAGTAAATGAGAGCAAAGAGAGTGTAGTATAAAAAAATAGAGCAGAGCAGAGCAGAGCAGAGCAGAGCAGGAGCAGGAGCAGGAGCAGGAGCAGGAGCAGAGCAGAGCAGAGCAGGAGCAGGAGCAGGAGCAGGAGCAGGAGCAGAGCAGAGCAGAGCAGAGCAGAGCAGAGCAGGAGCAGAGCAGAGCAGGAGCAGAGCAGGAGTAGAGCAGGAGCAGAGCAGGAGCAGGAGCAGAGCAGGAGCAGAGCAGGAGCAGAGCAGGAGCAGGAGCAGAGCAGGAGCAGAGCAGGAGCAGAGCAGAGTACCTGGTGTCGGGTGAAGTGCTGCTGGTAGCAGCTGTTGTTGTGCATCACTCTCAGACAGTACTGACACAGCAGGTATTTGGTGTCGGAGTGAACCTGATGGAAGTGAGACCAGATGTCGGAGTAGAACGACGACCTGAAGTTACACACCTGTGGGACACACACACACACACACACACACACACACACATTAAACACACATTAAACACACGCACACACACACACAGTGTATGTAACAGTGCTGCTGATGAAGAGGGCGTGGGGGTTCGCAGAGTCGGACCTGGCAGACGTACGGCATCTCTCCTGGTTTGTGAGTGCTCTTCATGTGCCAGAGGAACGAGGCCTCGCTGCTGAAGTCCAGCTCGCAGATCTTACACTTCGCTGGAGACGAAACATAAAACACTCAGAGTGAAAAAAGAAGGTCGATTTCTTCCCGACAGCATCCATGTGGGGTTATAAATCTATCTCCGTTATTATAAGACAAAGCTCTGCCTGAGTGAAGGATCTTATGAGACCAACAAGATCCTCTTTAGGTTCTAACGAGATATCTGTGATTAAAATCACACAAAAGTTTCTGTTTTAAAAACCAGAATTAAAATGTGTGTGAAAACACGGACGCTTCACACACAGAAGATCTCTACAATCAGCTCAGTTTACAGATTTATCACCGATTCAGTATCCGATATATTGATTACATGACATTTTATTTTCTGGTTTTAATGCTGACGTTAATGTACAGGTGTGTGTGTGTGTGTGTGTGTGTGTGTGTGCGCGTGCGTGCGTGCGTGTGTGTGTGTGTGCTGCAAACCTGTGGACTCGCACAGACTGTGAACGGCCTCCAGGTGACACTGCAGTTTGAACGGAGACGAGAAGCGACGGAAACAGTGAGGACACACAGAGTCCAGGTCTCCTGACTCCTGAGACATCGTGGACGCGTGCTGCTTCATGTGAGACATCAACCTGACGGACGGAGACAGTTTTTTTTCTAGTAGAGTCAAATAAAGTGTGAATCACTTTTACATTTAGTTTTGACTCATACAGGTGTGTGTGTGTGTGTGTGTGTGTGTGTGTCTCACTTGATGTTGTTGCGCAGCGTTGTCGGGCAGTGGATGCAGCGGTACGGCCCGGCGTTGCTTCGATCCTGCAAGTTGGATCGGATGGATTTTTGTCCGGGGTCGGAGCCGTAGTAAAAGTCCTCCACCATTATAACCAGTTTACCGTGAGGCGGCTCGGGCAGAGGCTCCAGCTGGTCCTTCAGGGGGCTGCAGGTGGTGGAGGACGGGGCCGCGATGGGGAAGCGGTCTGACAGGAAGTCATCAGACGGTCTGTGGGTCCTCTGGAGCGGAGAGACCGCTTTAAGCTGAAGGAGACACACAGGAAGTAGATTCATGTGATTCAAAAAGCAGAAATCTTCGGCATGTTTACCCTCAGTAATCTGATTACTCTTCTTTTTGTGCTGTGTAGAGACCACAGGAGCGCATTTTCAGAGCATTTTCAGGTGGGTATAACTCTTTTTTACACTCACTGTTGTCATGGACGAATACAACACGAACACACGCCGCCTCCACGTACTCCTCTGAAATATCGCATTTACCGTATTTACGAGTTACGAGCACATGAACGGCCCTCCAAAGTTATAAAGACGAGACGGAAATTGGAAAATTTCGCTGATACCCGAGTTGCCAAGTTGAAGTTTGCGTGACATTTCAGAGCAGCAGAAATGGCAGAAAGCATGGAAACAGTGTTTAACTGACGTTAAAATGTATAGATTTGGTTATTTTGCTCCTATCATTTACGTTTAGTAGTTGCACATTTTAGTGTCTGCATCGATTATCTGCAGCAAACTTTTTAAGGTCCATTTTTGCTGAATTCATTTGTTGTTCTTGTTTCTTCAGTCAAACTGTAAAGCACTTTGAAATGCATTCGATTTGTTTGAAAGGTGCTAAATAAATAAAATTTGATTGATTAATTGATTAACTGATGAGACTGTAGGGAACACGGCCCAGAGCTCTGCGGTACGACGCCAGTTTATGCGTAAAAACTAACAGGTGATGAGAGGTGACGTGAGTCGGACTCGTGAACTCACAGCAGACGGTGCAGCTCGAGTCTTGGACACTTTGCTGGAGGTTTTGTACGTCTTGCTCTTTTCTCTGCTCCTCCTCCCGTGTTTCTTCTTCTTCAGGTCCTTCAGACTCTGAGCGACCGCCGGGCTGCACAGCTGAGGAGGAGGAGGAGGAGGAGGAGGAGGAGGAGGAGGAGGAGGAGGAGGAGCAATATCACAAAGAAAGACCACAATTGTAAGTCCATGCATGAAAACACACAGTGCATCCCAGCAGGGGGAACCAACATTTTTAAGACACAGAATCACAATAATGTGTATTTAAGTCATAGAGAAATAAACAATAAAAATGTATCAATAAGTAAATATAATAATTATAATGAAATAAACACATTTTAAAAATTAAATTAAAAAAACAATTATCTGTGCTCGCCTGCCTGTTTGTGCTCTTGTTACCTGACATGTTCATGTGTTTATAAAGCTGTGGAGAAAACAAAACAAACACTTACACACATGAATCCTCTGAGCGCCGTGATGATTTTGTACTGAGACAAGCAGACGCAGCAGTCGGGCGGTGGGACGTGTCCCAGCTGACCTGAAAAATATAAAATCAATACACGGTATGAGTGTTGGAAACGCTTCACCAAAACTGAAATTAAAATTTTTTTTTTCAAAGAAATCAGGGTTTAAATCTGCAGTGTGAAGAATTTTAACATCAGTTTGACCTTAAAAAGTAACGTGTGACAAACCTTTGAGCTTCAGTTTAAGGGAAGTCACGGGCTTTGAGGTCTTTGAGGCTGCAGGGGTCGTTTTTATAGCAGGAGGTGTAGTTTTTGAGGCTGCAGGTGTAGTTTTTGAGGCTGCAGGTG
>NW_024677916.1:0-239 GCF_008729295.1 Plectropomus leopardus | reverse complement strand
CCACTGATCCAGCTGAGAGGAGACAAAACCACTTTTTCAATTTTTCTTACATGAGCAAACTAAAACTACTTATAATTAAAAATGACACAATGATTGTTTTCAATTAAAAGTATATTAAAACAACAAGAGTCTGCAGCTCTGCCAGGCTGTACGCTGACAGGGCGATGCTTTGAGCTAAAAACTAACAACAGCTTACTTGCATGCTGATAAATACATAACATGCTGATGTTAAGCAGGTA
>NW_024677915.1:0-350 GCF_008729295.1 Plectropomus leopardus | reverse complement strand
ACACATTTAAATGTGAGACTATTTGATGACTTAAAGTCATAACATTGACTTTAAGTCATTTAAGTCACTCAAAAGTCAAGACATTTTTGACTTTTGAGTGACCTGTAGACACCCTGACTGAGTCATGCGGGGTTTCTAACTTCCCCTGTATAATCTGTGCTATGTGTTTTATTATTCTTTCGGTTTTCTTTTTTTTTTTATCACTTTCTTTGTGCTAATAAACTCAAGCTAAATACTAAAACTAGGTTGTCAGTGCCAGTCATACAGTAGGATTCTTAGGGACTTTTTGTCATTTATGAGAGATTAGGGGAGGGAGAGGCTCTTCAAATTTTTTTAAGCACTGAGGAGGA
>NW_024677914.1:0-880 GCF_008729295.1 Plectropomus leopardus | reverse complement strand
TGTTATTGTGCTGTGTATTTGTTCTGACCTGCTGAGGGACTGCAGATACGAATTAGCTCCAAATTCTAATCTGGTACTTTGCATGAAATGGGGACATTTATGTTTTAAACTGTACATGGTCCCTTTTAAAAAAAATAAAAAATGTTTTTGCAAAACTGGTGGACAGAAACATGTTGAAACCAACATATTTGGGGGCCCATAGGATGACTTAAAAAGAATTAAAATTATCATGAGAACAAAATCCCACAAGCTCGTCGAGCAGGCTGATGTACTGTCAGCTGCAGATATTCTCTGTCTCCTCTCCCACTGAACGTCTTTTACAGACCACATCCTGTGACTGCGAGTTAAATTATCGAGGACCACAGTGAATATTTTACTCCTCACATCATCCTGGAATGGTAATCCAGCCCAAACAAGGCTTAGCGAATACTATTTTAATGTACATTACATTATCAGCTTGTGTTTAAGAGATTTCAATAGTGTATTTAAATAGTGCACTCAGTTTACCGTCCGAAGTCTTTGGATGTGATGCACTGACCTTAATATCTCTTTAACCCTTTGAAACCTGGAACTACATTAATTTTTTGTATTGCGTTCACATGCCTTTCACACGCATTTTAAACTCTGAAACCTAAAAATACAATAAGCAACAAGAAATGTCGCTCCAACTGCAAGAAATTAGGAAAAAGAAAATGACCTGAAAATGTGTTGAGAGAGAAATTATTGGAAGATAAAAACAATTTTAATAAAAAGGAAAAAAATGTTCAAGAAATTATATTCATAACTGTTAGAATTATTAGTTATAACTTATTAAAATTCATTAATACATAACCTCACTTTTCATGAGGTTAGTGCTTATATAGTGTAAAGTTTTTGCAGT
>NW_024677913.1:0-472 GCF_008729295.1 Plectropomus leopardus | reverse complement strand
TCCGTTGCACTCAGCTGGAGGCTCGTCATGGTGGCTGCCTGATGACAGAAAATGTGCTTTTGATGATGCAAAACTGCATTTTGTGAGATCAGATGAGGTAAAATACAGCTGCAGTTGGAGATTCTGGAGTTTAAGCCGACATGAACCTTTAAAACTTTAAAGCTGAGTAAGAACAAGACAGTTTAAGACACCTGTGTTAAAAAATAACCAACGCTTTTTGTGCTGATCGGACTGATGCTCGTTCATTTACGTCCAAATCTGTCCAATCTATCAACCCACAGCCTGCACACATTTAAACTGTATATATAATGTCATGTCCAACAGCCCACTCCAGTGCGGACATGTCCAACAGCCCACTCCAGGGGACGGACATGTCCAACAGCCCGCTCCAGCGTGCAAACATGTCCAAAAGCCCACTCCAGCGCGGACATGTCCAACAGCCCACTCCAGTGTGTGGACATGTCCAACAGCC
>NW_024677912.1:0-621 GCF_008729295.1 Plectropomus leopardus | reverse complement strand
CCAGGATTAATGCGACGGTTGGGGTTCCCTTTACTTTAGAGTTTGCAAAACCTACAAAATTATTACAAAATGAGCTATAAGGGAAAATGACGTGTAGGATTACTGATGTTCTTCCCTGGCCGTCAGATTAATGGCATCTGTGTTGCACTCTGATTAATATTTCATCAGTGTAATTAGTTGTGCATTGGTGTCTCACCAACTTTTAGACACTGTTGTCATCCTTTTATCCTATTTGTGCTATATAATGAGCAGCCTCCCATTTTCATTGCATAAATCAATAACAAAACATGTAATTTATCGCATAAAGTCATACAAAGAATAATTACACCGTTAAAGGTTTTCAGTCGGTTTGATAAATTTCATGGTGTGTTTGCTCCCAAACGTGCTTTCCTGCTTACATTAGCTGATGTATACATCTTCCTTCCTGTTAGTCAGAGTGACTCACAGCTCTATTTTCTCCCCCTCGTAGCTCAAAGAGAGTTGATGGCACGGCCACCAAAGGGCCAGTTCCTCCCCCGCCAGCATATGCTCCTCTCCCTTCCTGCTCACAGCTCCCTCATCTCCCTCTTCCCTCTCCACCTCCTGTTCCTGGGCAGGAGTCAACGGTGCCACCCCCATCCT
>NW_024677911.1:0-455 GCF_008729295.1 Plectropomus leopardus | reverse complement strand
GGCAGAGAATGAAGTCACTTTACGTCTGTGTTGTACTTTGAGCTTCTATGTTGTGTGTCATGGTAGCCAGTCTGGCCGTGCATTTATTGTGGTGCATGTGACTCCCGTGTGTGTATCCCACTAGCTAATGTATTGCCACCTCGCTGCGCTGTGCTCATCTGGCAGTTATCTCTAATACCGTGACGCCATTGTTGTGGAAGAGTAGCAGTCCACGGCTAGTTTCTACTCTGAACACACTCTGAATATTGTATAGTGCGCCTTTAATATAAGTACAAAGTGGCTTCCTTATGACAAACGTCTATTTATTTATGGGTTATTGCCTGAAAACTTACAGGTCTTTTTGGTTATGTCGATGCAATAAACTTTTTTCCCCCTCTAGGATCCAGCTGTTGTGTCTGCTCTTGTAGAAGCGAAGATGCAACATCTTTTGGTAAAAACTCAAATCATCTACAAAT
>NW_024677910.1:0-398 GCF_008729295.1 Plectropomus leopardus | reverse complement strand
TTTGAGGAGAGAAATATCCCCCACTGACTGTTAAGCTGTAAAATGAGGAAGTTTGTGACCTTATGTTGAAATCACAAACCAGCGGTAGGAACAAATTTTCTCATTTTACAGCTAAACAGTACACTAAAATATGTCTCTGAGAACATTTTAAACAAGAACTAGACAATGCAGTTACAAAATCAGGATTTATATTTCATCAGTGCTAACTAGTTTGACAAACTGACCGCAGTTCACAAATAGTAATGCACATGATTGACAGCTGCTCTCTGAAAAATGACCTGACTGCTTAAAGTCTAAAGAGTTTCTAAAGCCTGAAACAGAGCCAAGAGGACTTACAGATGTCTACTTGAATTAATTTATTCTCAAAGTTTATTGTAAGTTTATTGTCACCAAAAGCT
>NW_024677909.1:0-890 GCF_008729295.1 Plectropomus leopardus | reverse complement strand
ATCGCAGATTTCTGTTTCACTAGTCAAATGACCACAGCAAACAGTTCAATGTCCCATCCATTCACTCCATCACTGCCTGTTACTGAGCTGACAGGACGTACAACTGAGTCTTACAGAGCTACAGAGGGTCTAACATCTGTCAGATGAGTCCAGAGAGATCCACAGAGCTCTAACCCACCTCCACTATGTACTTACACCAAAGCCAGGTGCCCAGTACATCCATTCTTAACCTAGTTTAACAGTGCTGGTCAGAGGGCAGGGGATCTCACTGTCACTGGGAGTCACAGAGGGAGACAGAGGGTGAAAGCAGAGCTGATTTACTCACTGTCCTCTCCGGGGCAGGGCAGGCCAGGCCTCTCCGGGATGCTGGGGAACACTGCAAGAGACAAAACATTTAAGGAAACTGACAAATTCCATCTGTCGGTTTTCTGCTGCTGTCACCAAGCAGAGGTGTGAGAAAAATATGTACAGGTCATCAAAATGAAAACTCTAACCCTCAGCTATATGAAATCCAGATGATGAACACCCTCACTTTATATTAACCAAAATATCTACACACAAAGAAAACCCTGAATAAACGGCTGAATCAAGTTTGTGTGCCTTGTCAGTCCCTAAATGTTACAATGATTGCTAATGTATGCACTTTTCAGTGCTGTTAAAACTCTCTTAAACTGGTCCAGTTTAAGAGAGGCAAATAGTAAAAAAAATCATTAGTATTCTATAAATAGTGCAAAAATTAAATTAAAATTATGAGCTCACTCACCATGTAGCAGTAGTCCAGATCTTTTGGTTCGGCTGTAAATACGAAATGCTTCCTCCAGCTCCATCTGGGATGAGATGGTACAAGGGTCCCCTACACATACAAACACACAAAATCCATATATAAATAT
>NW_024677908.1:0-429 GCF_008729295.1 Plectropomus leopardus | reverse complement strand
TTGTGTATCTGTGTGTGTATCTGTGTTGTGTATCTGTGTGTGTATCTATGTGTGTCTCTGTGTTGTGTTGGACAGAAACATTAAAGTTTGATGTGAAAGCAGCAGATCTGAGATCAGAGTGACTCACAGCTTTAATATAAATGAGGCACATATGTAAAGTGTATTTATACTCATATTATATGAGGCACATATGTAAAGTGTATTTATACTCATATTATATGAGGCACATATTTAAAGTGTATTTATACTCATATGTTGAGCTGCAGATTCGCGGAGGAGCCGAGAGCTTCGGCACATTTTATTTATTTAAGATCATCCAGTAAATATTGAGATAAACTTCAGGCAGAGAGGAGTTTGTTTTTTATCCTCTCAACATGATGTCTCTGTGTCTGTCTCTCTCTGTCTCTGTGTTTCTGTCTCTGTGTCTGT
>NW_024677907.1:0-737 GCF_008729295.1 Plectropomus leopardus | reverse complement strand
ATTTAAAGCTTATGTCCATTTTGCCACATGTGCTGAGAGGTACTCTCAAGGTTTCTGTTAGGGACTGGTCCCCTGTGGCAAAATACCTCAAACGACAATGGTTAAGAGCTTTAAGTATGGCGGTTTCAAATATAACTGAATAAGTATGTTAAAGACCAACATTGGTAATTTTACTGGCTGAGATTAACGCTACTGCCAGTATCATTTTTCATATTTTGTTCTGTTTGTTGTATTTGCTTGTGTCTGTTTTATTATGAAGAGTTCACTGTCTTATTTATTGAAAAAAGAAACAGAGAGGAGAAAGTATTTTATACTGCTCCTCACCCTAACATTTCTCATTTTTGTCCAACCAGCCATTTAAACGCTGAAGATGTTCACTTTAACTCAGTAAATCCTCACAGATGAGATGAAGGAAAAGGAGGATGTTTGCTTGAAGAATCACACAAATATTGCATATTACTCTTGCGTTGAAAAACTAATCAATAAATCAATCTACAGCTCTGATCACTACTGACAGAAATGGATATAGGAGAAATATATGACTTGAATTGAAATAACAGAATTAGCATCATAACTTTGCTTGACAGACATCGGTTTTCACGCGCTACGTTCAGATGCTATTTACAAACTGTTTAACCCTTTGAAACCTGATCAAATTTAGTTGGTTTCTTTCCAAAACATTATGTGTGTGCAGATGTAGAAGACTTTTTTTTTAAAGCAAAGGAAAAATGTCCAGC
>NW_024677906.1:0-1314 GCF_008729295.1 Plectropomus leopardus | reverse complement strand
ACGGTATCAGCCGAAAACAAGATCTGCTGTACGGAGAAAATGTTGTTCTACCATTAAAGTTCTTTTTGATAACTTGGAATAAAGACATGATGGACAGACATATGGACAGACATATGGACAGACAGATGGACAGACAGATGGACAGACAGATGGACAGACAGATGGACAGACAGATAAAGAAATGTGGCCCTGCGCTTCAGTGTTTGCATTTAAAAACAGTAGAAACTGCAGCTCTGCAGAGGAATTGCGTATTTTTATTGTGCCTTATTTTGATGGATTTGGTTTATTGTCTGTCCTTTACTTTCAGTCTTTGTTCATCAGTTTGGTTATTTTGCTACTTTTTGTTTTTCTGCTGATGGATGTGTTTGTGCTCTTTTCTGCTACTTTTTTTCCAGTAAACATTAAAAATAACACAATCATAATCATAATTCAATATTTTACGTTATGTTACAGAATAATAATTTTTAAGCACTTTTTCCAGGTTTTTATTTTTAATTTTCTTTTTGGTAATTTTAGATTTTGCCTATTTCCTTTTTCCTATGATTTTGAAATAATTTGCTCGGGTTTCAAAGGGTTAAAAATAGACTCTAAAGAAAACAGAAACCCTACTGTTCAGACGGTATGAAGCAGGAAAAAAGACGACAGTGTCCTTCTGAGTGGACAGAGTTCCGTCCGACTTACCGGAGATGTTGGACGTGCTGCAGATGTTGGTCCTCAGTGCGTCCTCAGCTTGCCGTCCTCTGTCCCGTCCTGTGTCCCGTCCTCTGTCCCGTCCGTCCCCCACAGCAGCAGCAGTGTATATAAACGGAGGAATGCCTCATTCATCCTCATTAACAGCGTGGACACTCCGCCTGCATGTCTCCACCCGCTGCTGTCCTCACGTCCTCACACTGCTTCATGTGGGACGTAATGACACATCAATCTGAGGACAGACCGCGCGCCGCTTCCTCCCGACATTAATAACGAGTCTAAACACAGTCAGGAGCTTTTACTGCAGGGATACTCAACCCACGGCCCGCGGGCCAAATCTGGCCCCTGATAGGGCCCCTGGTGGCCCCCAAACATTTTCTAATTGACAATAAAAATAAAGTGATTGACTCTGTGAATGGTTTTTGTCCTTTTAGTCTAAAACAGCATCAAAATAGAGCTTGCTGATCAAAAAAAGAGCCAGAGGAGGATCCCCCACACCCCCAACAGAGGACACAGCTGAGACACTGATGTCCTAAGATCTGAGAAATGTCCTAAAACGCTATATACCATGGTCCGAAAAAGTCAAATCTGAGAAAAAAAATCGGAGAAAATTCCTAAAATCCT
>NW_024677905.1:0-239 GCF_008729295.1 Plectropomus leopardus | reverse complement strand
GTTTGTCCCTCAGTACGTTTACATGCCCAAATAAGTTGAGCTAGCTCAATCAAGCCATTTAATGTTACTAGTGTCCTTGGCCCTGTATAAAATTCCCGGGGGAGAATTGGTCGGACTAACACAATAATTGGACTTTTTCTGACATCATGTAAACGTACTGAATGACACCAAGCTCAGGCTCAACCAGAAGAGACCACAAAGGCTTTTACAGCATCTGGAAAAGGCATACACCAATCTGA
>NW_024677904.1:0-590 GCF_008729295.1 Plectropomus leopardus | reverse complement strand
TATTTGGGGCTTTACATAGTATTAGTAAAGAATGCAATTGGCTAAACTACTCTCCAAGATCTGTTTCTTTACTTCAAGTGGCATCAGCTTCACCTCTTACTTAGTTACCATTTAACTAATGCAATGGAGCTACAGGTGCAGTACTTCTCTTTGCAGGACAGCGGTAGTTAGGCTCTGTGTAGTTTAAGGCACCAGAAAAAATATGTCAAGTATTTTGTGGAATACTTTTATTCTCTTTCAGTTAGCTTCACTTAGTGTAAAGACTGGGAACAGGGGGGAAACAGTTAGCCTGGCTCGGTCAAATGGTAACATAATCAGCCTACCAACACCTTTTAAAGCTCATTGATTGAGTTATATTTTTCATGCAGTTAAAATTGTGAAATGCTCCTTCACAGTATAACTGTGATGCTTTGATATGAGAGATGTGACACCATCACACAGTGTTAAATATTGTTGAGTTAGTTGGGCTACACCCTCGCTATAAACAGATGGCTGTCGCTAAGCTCCTGTAAAGGGTAAAGATTGTTTACATGTGGCCTCTATTTTTGGTCATGTATGATGAGATAGTAGCAGTACAACTGAGCTTGGTC
>NW_024677903.1:0-402 GCF_008729295.1 Plectropomus leopardus | reverse complement strand
ACTCACTAATCAAGTTGGGTGGAAAAGAAGTGGAAATCATCTCTGTGAAAGCTCGCAGCATTAGTACAAACCTACTGTACTGTAATATAAATGGATCAAGCTGCTTAGCAACAAAACCAGCTCTTGGAGCTCAGGGAGACTTCTCTCATCAGATGTACAGTAATTTATTTTGAGACTAAGACAAATACATATGAGAGGGAATTGTAAATGTCAAAGTATTACATGCAGCGAGTAGAGTTCCCTGTTGCCAATGACAGACAACCATGATGCACTGATAATGAGACCAGAACCACCCCACTAAAGCCAGTAAACATTTTACATACTAACATTTTGTCTCTGCAGTGGTCGGAGATTTTTATCAGCTCCAGCCCTGATTGTCTTGAATCAAGACACCCCCCCCCC
>NW_024677902.1:0-443 GCF_008729295.1 Plectropomus leopardus | reverse complement strand
CGCTCAAATCTCTTCCTCAACTGATATTTTATTCCACTGGATTGGGACAGTTATTGGGACAGGCAAGAATTGTGCTTTAATTTATCTTTTTTAAATTTTAGTTTTACACACTTGCAAAGATATACATGTGATATTTTACACAATATAATCTTAAACAATGTTTTTAATTTTTTTTTTAAATGATCAGGAAAAACATTTCTAGAAATAAACATGATAACTTCATGTTCTAATTTAAAGTGGTACATACACAAAGTTGTGGCTTGCAAAAGACACATATTGAAAATGGTTTGCAGAGGAATACCTCAAACACTTGATATCACTGAATAGAAGATGTTAAACTTGTAAAATGGAATACTGGTTGTTTAATTCTGATGTATAAAGATGTCAGAATAAATGTTAAGAATTTTACTTTGTGTGAGTGTCTGTAAAGAATTTCAACAAAC
>NW_024677901.1:0-374 GCF_008729295.1 Plectropomus leopardus | reverse complement strand
TTTTTTTATTTTTTTATTTATTTTTTTCGAATATTAAAAAAGAAAACGGAGAAATTATTTTACGAACAAACAGGCAGATAAAAAGGGTAATAACGTTCGGACGTTTTGACTGTTGTTTTATACGTTTTTTTTATTTTTGTGGGAGACTAATACTTTCACTTGTGGAAAATCAAATTGCGATGTTTTTCTGAATGAACGAGAACATTATCTAAGAATTAATCTCAGAAAAATTAGATAAAAATCTGAGTAAACAAGATAATAATCTTCTGAATTTTCATTCTGAACTTAAAAAATCACTTTAACATTAATTTAGAAAAACAAGACCAATTTTTTTTTCATTTTTTTCAAAATCAGCAGGTTTTTCTTTACACGAA
>NW_024677900.1:0-574 GCF_008729295.1 Plectropomus leopardus | reverse complement strand
TAATGAGAGCGAAGGCTGGGACACGAGTCAGACGGAGAACAAAAGCTGACTGCTGCTCCTGTGTGGGGTCCGCTCTAATGAATGAACAGAAGAGGAGAGAGTTTACACACCGCTTGGTGATGAATATTCAACTCTGGTTGCTGAAATCTAATTTTTTTTCAAGTTTTTGAAGTTAAAGTTTCTTAAACAAAGTACAAAATAAGTGCAGCCTGAATACTGAATAGGTTTCCTGTTGTTTTTGTTGTTGAGTTCTGCAGCGTGATGAGAAAATGGGCTTATAAATAGTGATCATTAGCAGTGAAGCTGCCATGTGTGGGCCTCCTCTTGCAGAGCTATTGGGCAGAAGCTTTGCCCTCAGTTTTCATGAGACCAGTTTTTCTTGACCTGTATACACTTATTACCTTTTAACAAATATGTGTAACAACTTAATCATGTTTCTTGTGCAGGTGGCTAAAGAGCTGGGAAGGTTTCAGGTCTGAACTTGTTTTTAACAATGTGCAGAGATTAGTTATCCATTCTCTAAATGTTCACATATTTAAATTAATCACTCCTACAACAAAATGAGAATGATAAT
>NW_024677899.1:0-240 GCF_008729295.1 Plectropomus leopardus | reverse complement strand
TGGATTTATAAACAGATTAAAATATCTCAAATATTTCAACAACCGTCAGGTGGATTGGCACAAAATCTTGTACAGATATTCAGGTTACTAGATACTGAATCCTAATGTCAATGTGAGCATGTAAGCATTTAGCTCAAAGCACCACTGAGTCTTCTTTTTGATTTCTTCAGGAAAGTCTGCAGACAGGACTTACTGTGAGGGTATTTCCTCGCTTGGTTGGATTTGATATGCTGAACACTC
>NW_024677898.1:0-998 GCF_008729295.1 Plectropomus leopardus | reverse complement strand
TTAACTCCTCCTACAGGATTCAGCAGATCCATCTAAAATCTGGTAATCAAAATCTCAAGACCTTCACAATGCAAAATTGTGAAGCTCTTGTGTTTTCTCAAAATGGCAAGCACTTGGCAAGGCAAGCAATTTGCATGTTTCACCATGATACAGGAAGCTGTTGTAAATTGACTTATTAAGTCAAATTTTTCCCAAACTTGACATGCTATTTAAGAGTCCAAGCCTGAACACATCACAGCACACAAGTGTATTCCATGAAAACTTTAGATTCTTATCACACAGGTCTTCTTTATGTTATCAAAATGTACATTTTCCATAAAAGTGCATACATACACGCAAATCCCCTGTCATGAAATAATCAACAATGCATGGTATTACATTAATAAATAAGTCGACAAGTAAAATTATAATGATTAAATATGCAGTACGAAATTATCATTCTTTATTTTTAATGTCATACCATATACGGAACAGTTATAAATTAAATATCAGACCTATTGAAGAGAACACTGTTTTATATAAATGCTAAAGAATCTTGTTTTACTTATATGGTACTTCTTTGGTTCAAATTATTTTTTCCATGACATGCTTTTTGGTATTTTTCTCTGGCTTGATCAATATTATGTAACATTTAGGTGCAAAAATGCAAATGAACAGGCCAAATGCTGATGACAGAATTGCAAATATTTCCACAGCTACAGTGAACTTCCCAGGAGAGCTGACATATGCTGGGATGAAAGTGATCCAGACAGCACAAAATATGAGCATGCTGAATGTGATAAACTTGAATACTTCATTAAATTTATCAGGCAAATTTCTTGCTTGAAATGCCAGGACCAAACATATCATTGCAAGGATCCCTATGTACCTCAGCACTGCATAGAAAGCAGCCTCAGAGCCTGTGTTACATTCCAAATTGATCTTCTTATTGCTGTATTTAAAATCCATATCTGGGAAAGGTGGGCTTAACTTAAGCCACAACACACATATCACTATCT
>NW_024677897.1:0-212 GCF_008729295.1 Plectropomus leopardus | reverse complement strand
AAATGAGACTTTGGGAGACTAAACTCTCTAGCCAGTTCCTCAAACGACACAAAACCGGTATCTATGAAGAGATCTCTGAAGCGCTCAATACCCAGTCTCCGCCATTCCTGAAATGTTGGGTCCAGCAATGAGGGCTGGAAAAGATGGTTGGCAGAAATGGGACTCGAGAGGCAAAAATCAAAAAAGCCAAAGTGCCTCCTGAACTGAGCCCA
>NW_024677896.1:0-351 GCF_008729295.1 Plectropomus leopardus | reverse complement strand
AAAAAAAAAAAAAAAGTTTTTTAATCATGTAACCGAGTGGTTTTTTTTTTTTCAATCATGTAACCGAATGTTTTTTAAATCATGTAATCCGTTTGTCACTCACGGACGTATTCGTAACGATTAAAAATAAAATACACAAGTAAAATGTGTCTGTTTTATGTCTTTTTTTAAAGGTTTAAAAGTTACCTCACACAGAGCATTAGAGCAGATGGTGTTTGAATGTTTTAGAAGACAGGATGGCTGAGGAAGAGGTTATGAAAAAATTGCGACCCAGTTCACCCGGGTAGTTTTGGAGGGGTAGAACGACTTCGTAAGGGTGTAGAAGATGAAAGGGGTGAAAAAGTCAGTGTT
>NW_024677895.1:0-4988 GCF_008729295.1 Plectropomus leopardus | reverse complement strand
CTATTTAGTTTCCACAGTGTATTTTAGACTTATTGTAGGAGCTGAGCTGGAAATTCACTGATTACACTCAGATACACAATCTGGACTACATTTAGGACACATGCATCAACACAGACACGAATAATGAAATGCACCAAACAGGGTTAAATATGTGTAATGTTTAAGCCTTAAAAATGTAAACAGATAAATTATATATAGAGAGCAAAACTGTCTTTTGTACCAGACTGTAAACATGTTTATTTCTGCTGTAAAGTTTTTAACATGGGGGTCTGAGGGGACTGACTCACTCTCAGATTCAACTCTAGTGGACATCAAAGGAACTGCAGGCTCTGGCTTCAAATAATGTCATTGTTAGAACAATGTGTAAAGGCAAAAAATGTATATAGTCCAAACATTACTATATTTTGATTTTGAATACAGAACTAAGACTGAACATAAAGTAATGTTACACAGATCTCACTTTCATACTGGTGGGAGTTTTTTTCATGTTTTTTCTTTGCTAAATCAGTTCACTCTAACCAATAACCATATATTTTTTGACATAAGCATATGGACTCAGATTTTGTCTCATAATCTTTATTCAACAAAATATGCAGTTATTACAGTCCATACTGTGATTCAATGTTTTATGACATATTTCCATTAGACAGTTGACTCATTAAATAAAATTGCTTTAATCAGTATTGTTTTACATATAAGAATTGTTAAAAATACACAATGTTTTAATGAACATACTCAGATAAAAAATATGTTTTGTCCCCTCTGACGTGCATTTATAACACAAATGTACTGGTGGACCATCTCTTTTTTACATGATGATGTATCTTATATCTTAGCCAATTAGCAGCCATTATCATTTAATGTTAAAGTCAGACCTGGTGCATGTAGCTGCAGTCCCCCGCTAAGTTATGACAAAGGTTCAGCTCTCAGTAGATAATTTCACATCTTCTAATATGTGAAGCCAGTTCTTTTATCGCCAAAGCATTTACAAAAGTCAAAAACATCTTTCAGTTGCAGTTTTGAGAAATATGGCTTTTATGGGATAATATGGGATTTTGTTTTTAACCTGATGTGCTTCCATTAGGTGTATTTTATATCTGCAGTTTTAATTTGCACAATTTGAGGGTTAATGGAAACCACTATTACATTCCCTTAAAAAGTCACAAGTCTGAGTGTTTCTCTTCACAGGGAGACTCCTCCTCCTACAGTGAACACAGCGACACTGATGAGTCCAGTGACAGCATCAAAGACTCCACCCCGAGCCCAGACCCAAACCCGAAGCCAGGGTAAAGAGGCTCAGTGAAGGTGGCGTTGAAGGTGTGGAGGTGGATCAGAGAGTCAGAGGAGACTCTGAAGAAGGACAGAGAGCCAGCAGGACAGTCCACATACACTGCTACTCTACCAGAGACAGAGGAGGAGGACAGACGGAGGACGTTTTCTACATTATTGTGCCAGACGGAGTAACCACCGTCAGAGCCGCTCAGACTCCACGACTGATCATTCCTTCCAAACCTGCAGTCAGCTGCATTTCCTTTCCTTCTGATTCTGCGGTAAGTCACCGCTACATCAACGTCTCCTCTCCACTCCACCTCCCAGTAGCAGCGACCAGTCAGACCAGTTATACACAGCAGCTGCCAGCAGCTGTCGAATCTGTCTGCATGATTGGGATAAGGCTGTTCTTTCTCTCGCACCAGTGTTACCGTCCTGTTGTTTTCCGACAGTTCGAGCTTTCTGTGTGCTGTGTTTGTGTCCAGAGTGAGTTCACAGGCATCTGATGGAGAGAACAAACCACCATATTGGTGAGTTATATTAAGTTTCAACACTCAACCTATCACTAAACACCATGAGCCAGTCACATGCAGTTAAACCATGCACTCTGACATCCTGCTCAAAGACCTCCATAGAGAAGCACCAGAAATTTTGATTTTCCTGCAGTCTTGTTTGAATTTATGCAGTTATAACTGTTTTTTAAATGGTCAAACAATGCACATGGGTTAGATGTATATATTTAAATTGCTATCCAATGTCTATATACAACTCAATATTAGTAAAAATTGAACGATATCCCATTTTTTAATATATATTCTCTTTCTATATAAATTACCTCCCAGATTTTATACACAACCCACTACAATTTAAACAACTATCCCAGTTTTTGGATAAGTGTCTCATACGACCCCACTTAAAAAAACCTTGAGCTATCACTTTAAATTTTGTGTGATGTTTTAGTCATAAATGAAACTGAATTGACACTTACACTTCCTCAGACCAGGTTTTAACCTCTGCTTTCCACAATGGTCCACCCTGAACGGAGAAACACAATCAGACCTGCATGATCTCTGGGAAGATTTAATATTCTTCGCTCTACATGATCAGGGCAATTCCTAACTGCTGTTCAACGTGTAAAGTCTTCCTCAGCTTGCCGGGATGACAGAGAAACATTCCCATTTGGTATCTTTTCTGTTTTCTCATTTGTGTCTGCAAGATGAAGACTAAAAGAATGTGATGTACTGTGCAAATAATAACCTTGAAAATAATAATTCTTCAGTGAGCAGTGATTTCATGCTAAATCACTGCTGCATAACTAAAGACTTACAGGTAAGATGGTTGTGCCTTTTGTGACTCAACCCTTCCTCACTTCTTCAAGCAGTTTTAAAGGGATTTAGACATAAATAATGTGACGTCAGTTGATTTTTAGGTTACCAAACAGTGAAGGAGACAGGAATTACCAGCCCTCACTCCAAACTCGTCCAATATGTCCGCTCTGTTGGTGCTTTCAGTGTACGGCGTGAGGCCAAAAGCCACCACCAACTCACTTTGACAGATCTATTGGTGTTGTTATTATACACTAGTGGACAGCACCACATGGGTCCACATGCAACGTGTACGGGTGGCGTTTCTTGAGATCGTGGTCGGACAGAACTGGTCATTAATTCCAACTCCTGCTTATTTTTACATGTGAATTGTCTGCGATGCAAAGCCAAAGATCACGGTTAATGTGTTCACACTGTACGGTCCGATCATCAAGCCACGACCTGAGAGCTCACACTGTCGGTGTAAAAACGGCCAGTCAGCTCCTGCGGACCATCCTGGCTATTCACAATTGTGACAAAGAGACAAAGAGGCGCCAATGCATATGGACCCGTGGATCTCTTTGAAGACGTGGCTTGTCCATTTTGCAGAGACAACTGGAAGTAAGCTGGCTACTTTTAATTTTATTGTTGTGAACTTGATAGCTGACATTAGTTACTTAGACTTAGACGACTTTATTGATCCCCGGAGGGAAATTTAGTTGTCACAGCAGCTTGGCACGTAAGACATACAGAGACATACACAGAAAAATAAGAAGAATAATAGAAGATAGAAATAAACATAAATATATAAAAATAGAATAAATAGAATGTTGAGGTAGTGCAAAAGAGTACTGAGGTAGTGCAAAAGAGTACTGAGGTAGTGCAATGCAGTGGCTCAGTACTCTTTTACACTAATATTCCTTGTTGTGCAGTTTCTACAGCCATAAACTGAGCTTCTACAGTATAACTACTTGTTACTAACATTAGTTTTAATCAGAAAACGTCCAGCGTCACGTTGCCATGGTGTTTTCAGATGCTCTGTTTTCCCCTTGCTTCAAGTGTGCCAGAGCCTGCATCAGCCAACCCAAATTTCTGACGTCAGAAATTCATCCGATATGGCAAACAATGCCCGACAACACTGATATTCAGCCAACTCTAAAATGAATCATCTCTACTCAAGAATCAAAAACAGGCTAAAATCACACAGTTTACACTCGTCTTAAGGGCCAAAGTCTTTCTGTCAAGTCTTAAGTCTTAAAACCTCTCCAGATTTGAATGACGTTTATGAAAAAACGTTGATCTTTAATAATGTCTATCATATTACAAGCAATACAGAATTTTGTTCATTCTCGACAGGTGATGAAAACTATATGTGCATGTGTGTGTGTTTATCTCTACTGTAATCGGTTATTTCATTCCCTTGTCTGTCTGGTCATACCTGAGAGTGTCCAGTCTCCAGTGTGGATCCTTCAGTCCATCAGACAGAAGTTTGTCTCCTGAGTCTCCTGGATGGTTGTAGCTCAGGTCCAGCTCTCTCAGATGGGAGGGGTTGGAGCTCAGAGCTGAGGCCAGAGCAGCACAGCCTTCCTCTGAGACCAGACAGCCTGACAGACTGGAATTTTTAAAAAAGGAAAGAAAAAAAGGTTAACATTTTTGGTTATTTCATAGGCAAGACTCTTCACTGACATCAACCACAATGAAAAACATTTAAATTCTAAATTCTAAAAAAAACTGATAACCTGAAGGTTTCCAGTTGACAGTGTGGACTCCTCAGTCCAGTGGAGAGCACCTTTAGTCCTGAATCCTGCAGGTCATTGTTACTCAGGTCCATCTCTCTCAGACTGGAGGATTGGGAGCTGAGAACTGAGGACAGAGCTTCACAGCTTCGCCATGACAGTTTACACAAACCAAGCCTATAAAGATTTGAAAATATGTTGAGGCTCAAAGAAAAGACTAAACAGTTCTGCACAGTCATGTTCTGCTTCTGTGTGTCAGAATGGAAATATTTTTATAAAAGATCTCACCTTTATATAAACTGAGCATTTCTCTTGCAAATTATGCTTAACTTTTACTGTACCACTTTACAGATGACTTCATTCTGACCTGAGACTTTCCAGTGTACAATGTGGACTCTCCAGTCCAGCTGACAACAGACTCAACCCTGAATCCTGCAGGTGGTTGTTACTAAGGTCCAACTCTCTCAGACTATTGGACTGGGAGCTGACGACTGAGGACAGAGCTCCACAGCTTCTCTCTGAGAGATTACAGCCACTCAGCCTGAAGAAAAAAATCAGTGATGAACAACAGATTACAGAAAAATGTTGTTTATCCTCTGAGAAATTTTGAGTGCTTGTACTGATATTCAGTGATTCATCCACTCACAGAGCTTTGTTGGAGGCTTTGACCACTGGCAGC
>NW_024677894.1:0-411 GCF_008729295.1 Plectropomus leopardus | reverse complement strand
ACAGTGGAGAATATTCCTGTACACTCAGCAACCCCTTCAGCAACGAAGAAGCTAAATACGTCATGGATGTGATCTGTAGGTACCAAACTGTACATTTACTATTTAAAATGATGAGTGTCATAAATAACTTTTTAGTACTGAAATGTTTTGCTTGTAGATTTATTTTAGATTTTTCTATATTATTTATTATTTGTGCTGCTGTTAGAACTTTACCAATATCTGTTTTTCAGATGGACCAGAAAATGTTCAAATCAAACATCCAAGTGAAATATTTGTGAACGAGAATTTAACTTTAATATGCTCTGCTGAGTCCACGCCGTCTGCTGCTTACACCTGGAAGGTGAACGGGACAGTGAAGATACAAAACTCTGCTGTGTTCAGCAAACCCAACATTCAACCTTCAGACAGAGG
>NW_024677893.1:0-406 GCF_008729295.1 Plectropomus leopardus | reverse complement strand
GGTCAGCAGGTAAACGGCTTCCATGTGAATGTCATATGCTATAATTGAACCTGGGAAGTACATGAAATCTCTGAGCACATGAAGAACAGAAGAGATGGACGAGGACTGAGGCTGCTTCAAAAGCTGCTCCTCACGCTCAAAGGCACGCCACTGATCCAGCTGAGAGGAGACAAAACCACTTTTTCAATTTTTCTTACATGAGCAAACTAAAACTACATATAATTAAAAATGAAACAATGACTGTTTTCAATTAAAAGTATATTAAAACAACATGAGTCTGCAGCTCTGCCAGGCTGTACGCTGACAGGGCGATGCTTTGAGCTAAAAACTAACAACAGCTTACTTGCATGCTGATAAACACATAACATGCTGATGTTAAGCAGGTATAATGTTTATCATATTCACT
>NW_024677892.1:0-264 GCF_008729295.1 Plectropomus leopardus | reverse complement strand
AAATAAACTCAAACACGGCGAAAGATGAACTTAAAGAGGACGATAAATAGCATGTTACCTGTTGGACTGACGCTGAGACTGTGAGCTGCTGTCGCTCCTCACTGCTGGACCTTTCACCCACTTACTCACCCGGACCGGTCTGACTGCAACACACCTGTACTTTGGTACATCCGGTTTTGGCCTCCGGGTGGAAACTGTCGACCTTTGTTTGAAATTAGGCCTAATTAATTCAGTTAACTTATACAAATGTAAAATAAATACATA
>NW_024677891.1:0-345 GCF_008729295.1 Plectropomus leopardus | reverse complement strand
TGAAAAAGAATGTATCCAGTTAATATAAAGAAGGCTGCATCTTTCCATTGAATATGGAGGGGACATATTGCATAATGCATGTAACAAGCATAAATTGTCATGCCGTCCCTGGTGGTCCAAAAATGACGTACACTAGAACATCACCAACTGACACTTAGGGCCAGTAACCAAACATCGATATTCGACAAGTTGAGAGTGAAAAGGTATTTGTCATTGTCATAGCCATCTATAGCTCTTCGAAACCTAAGCAAATTTGCTTGATTTCTTCCAAAAACATTGGAGATTGACAAGAGCCATACGAAACAAAGTTTCAAAAGAAATTAGTACAAAGTTAGAAGAAAATAA
>NW_024677890.1:0-449 GCF_008729295.1 Plectropomus leopardus | reverse complement strand
GGGGGGGCATTTCTTGATTAGTGTTTGTTGCCATCTTCCCATTTTTTCTATTTTTTTCTAAGAAATCAAAACAATTTGCTGTTGTTTAAAATGGTTAATGGCTCAAAGTTGTACAGATGCTGGTAGGTAATGAGGCCTAAAGGATTTATTAACAAGAAATGAATATCCACAAGCTATCACTTTGTGTTTCTGAAACAATAAAATACAATGTTTTTAGCATAATTCTTACTTCACGTCTGTGCCACATTAATATAAATAATATTCAAATAAATATGCCTTCCATCTTTAGACGACCTTAATTTTTGATGTTTTAAACCAGCCTCATGGTACCTTTCATGGGGTTTCACTACAGCTCGCTCTCTCTTCCTTAATGAGACACTTGTTTGGAGCTCATAGTCACTCCACCTCTATAAGAGGCTTTGAGCAAACATGTTTATTCCTTTTTAATC
>NW_024677889.1:0-727 GCF_008729295.1 Plectropomus leopardus | reverse complement strand
TAAATGAGTGCACATCATGCTTATATTGGATCACCAACCATGTCGTGCATCTTATCATTGTTAGAACATGTCATTACACCCCTACTATATGTTATATATAATATTTGTCATATGCTTAGAAAATATCAGCAAATTTGTCCTTCAAATCGTTATCTCCACATGTATTTATTCAAGTTTCTCATTAAAAACGATCATTTATAACATTACATTGAACACATCATGAGAACGTTAGGCTATAATTCATCAAGCAATATGTGCAATATTTAGGTGTAGGGCATTGTGTAATATTGTTGTAGGGTCAGTGCTTTGACTTGTGCAGAGTGTGTGCGGTTATTATGTGTAGGGTATTTGTGCAATAATTTTGTATAGCACTTAAGTGTTATTATCATAGAGGACCCCTGCAGTTCTCACCGGTGAGATGCATTGACGCGCCGTCATTAATTCGCATCCATCTCATAAGCAGTTAAAACATCCATCCAAGTTAGTCTGCACCGAGTTTGAAAGAGAGGCTGAATAAGTAAGAAATAAAAAAAGAGAAGAAATCACTGAAAAGTTTTCAAAGACCTCTGATCCTGCTGCTGCCGACTGTTTACCTCCCGCCTGTCTTAAACATCACACTGACACACCAACAAGACAATGCACACACGGCAGCTGACCGAGAGGACAACTCGCTCTCCAGGGGGGAGCGCAGTGGCAGTAGGAATACATCAAATTTCTCATATTTAGC
>NW_024677888.1:0-502 GCF_008729295.1 Plectropomus leopardus | reverse complement strand
GTCTAATTAGGTAATTAAACTTGTGTACTGATTTCAGTATGTGTTTACGTGTGTATTTGGTTCATGCATTGATTTTTTTCAATAACAACACAGATGTTTACTGGGATAGTGAGACATAATGAGTTTTTTTTATAGATGGATAATTTTAATAACTTTTGTTTTTGAGAATTTGAGTCATGCAGTTTGATTAAATGCCAACAAAACAGCAAAGCAGCAAGCAAGTTTTACACACTTTGATGAAAAAAGTTTGTGCTTTTTAAAGAAGTGTTAAAGGAAAATCCATAGAATAGATAGATTAGAAGATAGAACTCTTCAAGTCATCAAAACAAAAAACAAAAAATGCAAATATGACAGAAAAGAGGAGCAAAATAAGATCAACCTTAATGATTTCAAGAAGGGAAAGTGAATTGTTACAGCACAAGTAGTACAAAAACAGATTCAAAGCAGTAACTTCAAAAAAGGGGAGTATATTGAGTATCTAATATACACAAAGTAAAGCATA
>NW_024677887.1:0-654 GCF_008729295.1 Plectropomus leopardus | reverse complement strand
TCAACTTTTGTAACTCTGTGATAGTAAAAATCCTCTTTAACTCGTACGTGCAGGTGATATCCAGCACGCCTCTCTGCCGCTCACACCAGCAAACTCTGCGTCTTTGTCCTCGCCCACCCCTCCCCAAAAAACCCTCACGCTCACATTATCAACACACAACGGTCGCCACGGTAACCCACTCATCACCATTCACCCCTGGAGTGTTGGTAAGTGTTGCTGGGTGGCACGTCAGACAAAAGGGCATTCTGGGAAGTGAATTCACGGCTTGGACGGCGAACCCCTTCATCTCTCGCGCTCATAAAACAGAGCTGCGGTTTCCAACAAAGGCTGGCTGACCTGAACACAACCCCGACACGCAGACGCTCAAAAACAAACAGACGTTAAAGGCTGAGCAGCTTTTTACAGCTCACAAAATACACTGACTGATTCCATCTCATCCACATCCATCTGCAGTCACAGCTCACCTGCCGACAGGTGAAAACTGAAGAGCTGCAAAAAGGATTTTAAGAGTGAAGAAAACAAAAACACTACGAGGGCGTCGCTTTTGGCATTGTGTCATTTCTATTTTCACAATTTTTTTTACAAACACAAAAAAGATTTTAAAAAATAATAAAATAACATTTAAAAAACTTTTAATTTAATTTAATTTTAATT
>NW_024677886.1:0-615 GCF_008729295.1 Plectropomus leopardus | reverse complement strand
CCATCCAGACACCATGGCAAAATGTTGCACAAGTGGTTTTTCTTTTTAAATTGAATTTGTTACCAGCCTTAGTAAAATAAACTGTGCACTGAGTGTGTTGTAGAGTTATTGTGCATCTACAGGCCTCCATGGACAAACTGATGTTAGTTACATTAGTGATAACATTAATTGTCTGTTTAATTTGAGCCATGCTGGAAGCAATAGTCAGATCAGGGAGTTTTTAAAGCCCCCCTTTGATTCGTTCAGCTGTTTGTTTGTCGAGCGGCGGACCACTCCTTCATGTCTGTGAGTTTTCTTTATTCTTGTATTAATGATGGTTGCTTGATGTGTATGGATGTTAAAAAATAGTTAAAAGCAGCAAGTTATTAAACTGTTGTGCTGATTTTGGTTCTCAAAACCCTCCCAGAACTGCAGCCTTGACATAAACATCTCAACAAAGTCTTGTTCTGAAATCTTGTGAGAGTGACTTGATGCAGGAATAAAACAGTGGAAATTTAAATGAGAGTTGTTGTGTTGGAGTACAGAAAGTGTATCTTACTTTTATCTGAAAGATTTTCAAAGATGTTTCACTGCCGAAAAGAGTCAGAGATTACAGTCAGACAAAACAGATCAAAA
>NW_024677885.1:0-287 GCF_008729295.1 Plectropomus leopardus | reverse complement strand
TTATTTTTAAATGTAGTTTGTTGTTGTTTTTTTCCTAAAAACTTCTCAATATTAAATAGATACTGCAGCTCATTAAAACTGCTGCTGTCCAGGGGACATCTGTCTCATCTGCTCTATTACTGTTACTGTACTGTTAGGACCTCAGAGCAACTTTGAATACTTCTGAAGTTTCAGATCAGAGTTCAGCTGCAGGATGAAGTTTAACAGATGATCAGGGTGTCCCCGTTCACACACGTCCATTTTGACAGATGATCAGGGTGTCCCCGTTCACACACGTCCACTTTGAC
>NW_024677884.1:0-1223 GCF_008729295.1 Plectropomus leopardus | reverse complement strand
AATTTTTTCGCCATACTATACTATTGCCTTGGTGGCCATTTTTTTGACATGCTAAAATATTAGGTTTTAGGCGTTTTTTTGGCCTTTATTCCCACTTTGTATACAATTACGCATCTCTACAAGCTATTCTATGTCGCTTTCAGCCATTTTTAGCAGTAGCCAAATTTTGACTTTTTTCGTCATACTATACTATTGCCTTGGTGGCCATTTTTTTGACATGCTAAAATATCAGGTTTTGGGGGTTTTTTGGCCACGATTCCCACTTTGTATACAATTACGCGTCTCTAGAAGCTATTCTATGTCGCTTTTGACCATTTTTAGGAGCGGTCCAATTTTGACTTTTTTCGCCATACTATAGTATTGCCTTGTTGGCCATTTTTATGACATGCTAAAATATCAGGTTTTTGGTGTTTTTTTGGCCTATATTCCCACTTTGTATATAATCACATGTCTCTACGAGCTATTCTATGTCGCTTTTGGCCATTTTTAGGAGCGGCCAAATTTTGCCTCTTTTCGCCATACTATAGTATTGCCTTTTTGGCCATTTTTTGACATGACAAAATATCAGGTTTTTGGCATTTTTTTGCCTTTATTCCCACTTTGTATACAATTACACGTCTCTACGAGCTATTCTATGTCGTTTTCAGCTATTTTTATAAGCAGTCAAATTTTGACTTTTTACGCCATACTATACTATTGCCTTGGTGGCCATTTTTTTGACATTCTAAAATATCAGGTTTCTGGCGTTTTTTGGCCACGATTCCCACTTTGTATACAATTACGCGTGTCTATAAGCTATTCTATGTTGCTTTTGACCATTTTTAGGAGTGGTCAAATTTTGACTTTTTTCGCCATACTATACTATTGCCTTGGTGGCCATTTTTTGACATGCTAAAATATTAGGTTTTAGGCGTTTTTTTGGCCTTTATTCCCACTTTGTATACAATTACGCATCTCTACAAGCTATTCTATGTCGCTTTTGACCATTTTTAGGAGCGGTCCAATTTTGACTTTTTTCGCCATACTATACTCTTGCCTTTTTGGCCATTTTTTTGACATGCTAAAATATTAGGTTTTAGGTGTTTTTTTGGCCACGATTCCCACTTTGTATACAATTACATGTCTCTACAAGCTATTCTATGTCGCTTTCAGCCATTTTTATAAGCAGTCAAATTTGGACTTTTTTTTGCCATACTATACTATTGCCTTGGTGGCCATTTTTT
>NW_024677883.1:0-446 GCF_008729295.1 Plectropomus leopardus | reverse complement strand
AGTGCAAAAATTAAAATTCCTTCAAGGTCTTCTTGGTGTGATGAAACTCTGTCTGTTCTGGTGACCCCGGCATCTCCCAGGTGTTTTCCATCAGCCACTAATTATGAGTCAGAGCTGTTCCCACTCTGTGCTCTCTAACTGACCAAACTAAAAGACTTTTCATATCAGTAAATTTACAAAACACCCAGCTTGATGTTTTAAAAAGTGAGCTATAACAGAGAAGGTAAAGCCATGACCATGATTTTTCAAGTATGTCTGAACCCTTTGAAACCTGGATTGGCATCTGTTTTCTTGTGCAGCATTCTGACGCTTTTCACAAGGACCTAAACCTTCGAAACCTGAGCAAAAAGGTTTAATTCTCTTGGAATTGAATTGATTTCAAACACATGGGAAAAGGCAATGTGAAAATTGTGAGAAAGTGGTAAAAGGTGATAAAAAAAAAAAAA
>NW_024677882.1:0-362 GCF_008729295.1 Plectropomus leopardus | reverse complement strand
CTAATCAATATTCAGATCGATCCAGACCAAATGTTCAATTTTCAAACTAATCAACTTTATTGGTTTTAGCACTTTCAAATAAAGTTAGACAGTTTGTAAACAGGTTACAGGTCAACAGGTTACAGGTCAACAGGTAACAGGTCAACAGGTCAACAGGTCAACAGGTCAACAGGTTACAGGTCAACAGGTAACAGGTCAACAGGTAACAGGTCAACAGGTGACAGGTCAACAGGTTACAGGTCAACAGGTTACAGGTGGACAAGTGAGCAGCTAACAGGTCAACAGGTTACAGGTCAATAGGTAACAGGTCAACAGGTTACAGGTCAACAGGTTACAGATGGACAAGTGAGCAGGTAACAGGT
>NW_024677881.1:0-381 GCF_008729295.1 Plectropomus leopardus | reverse complement strand
GTCATCCTCCAGCAGCTGTAATGCTGCCCCGAATCCGTTCTGTCAGGTTCAGGTCCAGGCTAAGGTCCAGGTCCAGGTTCAGGTTCAGGTCCAGGTTTAGGTCCAGGTCCAGGTCTAGGTCCAGGTCCAGGTTTAGGTTTTACGTCCATGTCCATGTCCAGGTCCAGGTTCAGGTCCAGGTCCAGTTCAAGGTTCAGGTTCAGGTTCAGGTCCAGTTTCAGGTCAGGTCCAGGTCCAGGTCCAGGTTCATCAGTTTGAGGTTTGATTGATCAAAAAACTGGGAGAGCACGCTCACCCGTTCACCTTCGAGGTACGGAGACACGCCGAGCGTCCGAAACCATCCAATCACATGTCATCCTCCAGCAGCTGTAATGCTGCCCC
>NW_024677880.1:0-601 GCF_008729295.1 Plectropomus leopardus | reverse complement strand
CATATATATATATATATTTAAGTAGTGCATTTGTGTACACCGTACCTAATCCAGTTAGTGTACCGGGCACCCAGAGGACATCCACAGAAAGTGAGGCCATACTCAGTCCAGCTGTTAGTACTTTTCCATACTTGGCATGGAAAGGGTCCAGCATCGTCACACAGTTTCTGTCTCTCATTGGCTTTGCAAACACCAAGCCAGCTTGATGTAAAAAAGGGCACAAAATCATTAGACAACAATTTACCAAAAAATCTATAAATGACGGCGAATCTTTAAAACAACAGAGAGGAAAAATTGCATCACAGTTCAAATATGAGGTTTGCTGTAGTGTATTGTGTAGTGTATAAGTGTATTTTACACTTCTGAAGGTGTAACAAATGTTAGGCACCTTTCTTGAAATACCACCTCTCCACTCAAATGTCAAAATAAATCTTTGCAGTGGCTGCAATACCTGGCCCATTGTCACATTTTTCAGGAGGTATTTGGTGTGTCTCTACAGCTGTCAGCAAGTCCTGCAAACCATCTCTGCGGGAGTTTTGCACAAACTTTTCTGCATAATACAAAATGTGTGACATTATTCTTTTTTCTTTTTTAACTATTA
>NW_024677879.1:0-656 GCF_008729295.1 Plectropomus leopardus | reverse complement strand
TCATCACGTTTTCAATTATTTTATTTGACTTTTCAAAACATCTTTGAAGTCCATATTGACTAGCTAAATCTATTCCTACCACATTTTCTTGATTAAGAGTCAAATGACAGGAAAAACTGCATGGGATGAGCATAAAGTGGTCTGGAAAGGGGAGACTCATGGGTACCCATAGAAGCAATTTTCATTAAGATATCTTTAGGTCAGAGGTCAAGGGACACCTGTGAAATGGTCATGCCATTTTTCCATCACCAAAATTTTGCCTAACTTTGGGGCATTATTTAACCCTTACTGAAAAGCTAACATGACATCCTTGTTATGACACCACTGGATTCCTCATGTCTTTTAGTTTCATATGATACAAGTATCACCAACTAACTTTAAAGCTCAGCCCGGTACAGCCTCTTAAAGACACGAATAGCAGCAGACGATTAATAAATTAATCATGTATAGACCTTAATCATATTGCGATTAATGAATTAACACTGACAGCTACTATTCATCTTAATTTCTGTTTCTTTTATACCTAATTGTTAAGTTTATTTAAAATTTAGCTAAATTTACTTAATTTTGAAAATGACATTCTCTTGTTCTTTCCAAGTGTTAGCACCTTCAGTAAACTAAGTTAGTCTGATTTAACTTGATCATCACAAAGAGGA
>NW_024677878.1:0-578 GCF_008729295.1 Plectropomus leopardus | reverse complement strand
AATTTGTAGTTTGTTGAGTTTGTTAAATTTGTAGTATTTGCAGTTTGTTGGGTTTGTTGAGTTTCTGGCAGCTTTTGTGTTTCACACTAAAATTAATAACTTCTACTAACCGTTCACTTTGAGCTCAGAACAATAGATAAAATGTGGGTGTTTTCTCCTCATTCGGCCGTTAAAAACTAACCTAATGGTGTTTTATCGTAGATATTACTGGCCTGCACTTTTTTCCGTCTGATGTATTTCTGTGATGCTGATTCAGTGCGACATCGTGTTTCAGCTGTGTCTGCTGATGTTCAGACTTCTGTTGGATCAAAGTAAACTAAGTAAACTAAGCCAGACTTTAGTTCTTCAGGGTCAGTTTGTTGAAACGCCTCAGAGTCTGAGACTCTCCTCCAACCTGAACAACAAAACCTCCAAACAACCAAAACTTTAAACTCCTCCCGTCTGAGCCGTAGAGAAGGTCGTATCAAGCGCTCTGTTTGTTAATGCTTTTCGTGTTTTCAGAGCTCACCTCCTCCATCAGTGCTATGCTTCTCATTCAGCCGCCATCATCACCCCCCTCACTACCCCCCCAGTCACAT
>NW_024677877.1:0-470 GCF_008729295.1 Plectropomus leopardus | reverse complement strand
CGGGGCCTCATGTTTTTAGGTCATTTAAAAAAAAACAAAAAAAAAACTTCCTGTGTCATTTTCCTTTGGAACCGAAACAAGTGAGTTTCACCACAGTTTCTCTGATAAACACGGTGTCATTAGCTGCTCATGTATGAAGTACACACATAATGTTCAGGCCTAAAGTGCTGCAGATTTTGATTATTTTTATTTGATAATAAACTACATACATTTCACATACAAAACTACACACACAAAAACAATTAGGATAGACAGAAAAAGTGACGAGACGATGATGAGACGATCGTGGCGTGAAAAAGATGTGATTGACTTTTTCATGAATGTGCCATGAACATGAGCTTCCAAAAATCTATTTCACAAAAGATCATTTATTGATAACTACTCAAAGTAATATTATAATTGCAAGGTGTTATGCATCAGACCATACACAAAAAAGAATATACTATATATGCACATTAGGAAAGAAAAAA
>NW_024677876.1:0-532 GCF_008729295.1 Plectropomus leopardus | reverse complement strand
TTTGATGTACATGACCCACGAGTGGACCAAAGTGACTGGGAAACATACGAAAACATAACGAAGCATAATAAAACAATATGTAAAGACCCCTGGTACCTTGAGTGTAGAGCAGCAGATTATCCTGACAAAGACTTCAATGACTTTGTGAGTCAAACTGGCCAAATTGTTGCTTGTGAACTGGAATTTGGTTTAATATGTAAAAAAGAAAAACAGTTAAGACCTCCACGAAAGTGCTTCAACTATGAGATCAGAGTATGTTGCGAGGAAGTGATATGTCAAACCACAACTACACCCACGATTACAACTGAAACATCAACCACAACAACTACACCCACTACAACTGAAACACCAACCACAACTACAACCACTGCCACAACTGAAACACCAACTACAACCACTACAACTGAAACACCAATCACAACCACGACCACTACAACAATTGAAACACCAACCACAACTACACCTAAGACGACAACCACTACTATAACTGAAACACCGACCACAACTACAACAGCTGGATCCACTACACCTT
>NW_024677875.1:0-724 GCF_008729295.1 Plectropomus leopardus | reverse complement strand
TTCACACAAACACACACATTTGCATTATTGAACTTATTAAGGACATATTGAACTGCATTCGCTGCCTAACCTGTAAACACAAAGCCCCGTATTTACCATTCAGTCTCCATCATACCATTATTCTATAACTGGATTTAAATAGAGGTACTTGTGTTTTGTTTGCCTGGGAGCAGCCCTGCAGTACAATAAGAAAGCAAGAATAAAACAATCTGGAACTACACTGCAGCCGGTGTATGGGCTAAATACTCCATCTATCTACACACCAACCTGGTTTCACAGAGATATGTGAAACAACCACGACCCCCATTAATGCATTAGGTTATGGCAGCATGCAATGCGTTAAAATTATGTGCTACAAAAAGTGCCACTGGAAAGACAATTAGGAATCTTTGTGTTTAGTGGACACACAGATTCCCCAGTTTAATGCTGTCATGCAATGAGCAGTGGTTAATGTTATGTCCACATAGGTAGTATAAAGAGCGACACAGTCAGCATAGCAAGGAGGTCTGGACGGCAGATATTAAAACTTTTGAACACTGAGCAAATTTATGCAATTACTTTCAAAAACAGCCACTTTGTAATACTTGAGTCACAAGTTTCAAGAAATGAGTATATTTAGAAAATTATTTTGGAAAAGCTAGAGAAAAATCTCTAAGTAAAGAAAAAGAAAAAAGCTAGGGAAAAAATATTTATAATAATCATAATTGCATATTAAGAAACATGT
>NW_024677874.1:0-948 GCF_008729295.1 Plectropomus leopardus | reverse complement strand
TCTTTGAATTTACAGGCCGTTTTAAACAATCCGATGAGTGCACACCGTATTGAAGTAAATGTTTTAGATATAAACGATAACTCGCCTGTTTTCATTGAACAATCGCATTTACTTGATATATCTGAATCTGTTTCACCGGGAGAGCGATATCTTCTCCCAGTAGCACTAGATGCAGACATAGGAAGCAACACAGTAAAAAGCTACAAGCTGAGCCAGAATGAATATTTCTCGCTTGATGTGCAGAGCGGCGGAGAGCACGGTGTGTCTGCTGAGTTAGTGCTGCAGAAAGCTTTAGACAGAGAGAAACAGCCAGTAATCAAACTCCTCCTGACCGCTGTAGACGGAGGAAAACCTCCTAGATCAGGAACGTTGCAGTTAACTGTTAATGTTACAGATGTCAATGACAATACACCGACATTCAGTAAAACCCTTTATAAAGTGCATGTCAAAGAAAATGCGACTCCCGGAACACTAGTAATTAAGTTAAATGCAACAGATTTAGACGAGGGAATGAACAGTAAGATCCTGTATTCACTGATCAAACGAGGAAATATTGACCCATCAAATATTTTCGATTTAAATTCAGAAACAGGAGAAATTACTGTGAAGGGGAAATTAGATTTTGAAGAGACGTCTGCTTATGAAGTCAGAGTTCAAGCAAGGGATCAAGGAACCTCCCCTCGGAGTGCACACGCTAAACTGCTGATAGAGATAATTGACGTGAATGACAATGCCCCAGAAATATCTGTAACGTCACTTATGACTCCAGTAAAAGAAGACGCAGAGCTGGGGACAATAGTTGCTTTGGTCACAGTGAGTGATAAAGATGGAGGAAATAATGGTGTGACTAACTGTAAGGTAGTGGGGTCTGTTCCCTTCAAACTGAAGTCCAACTACAAAAATGACTATTCATTAGTCGTAGATGGACCACTGGACAGAGAAAACACT
>NW_024677873.1:0-1239 GCF_008729295.1 Plectropomus leopardus | reverse complement strand
ACCATAGCTCATAACAATGTGCTATATGTTGCCTATATTGCATGCAACATCCTGTCAATTTTAGTTCATAAATGTATTTTTTTCTGTGTGTGTTCACAAAGTAACAGAGGTGCATAGATCCCTTGCTGTTAGGATATGGTGTTAAATCCCAGGCTGTTCGTGTTTTCCTACAAAACGTAATGCACCCAAATTCATACATATCTCATATATGTATTTTTGAAAGGTTACGATCATGTGAATAATGCACTGACGGGAGTTAACAAGGAAGTGGTCCCGAGGTAGGTTTGGGTGGTAGATGGATCACAAAAATCCTGAAGCTTGAAAAATCTGGGTTTTCCTCAGGTGTTTCCCACAAAGACAGGGAACTGTGAGTCATTTTAAGGTACGTCCTCACCACGTCTCTTTTCCTAAACCTTACTTTACTTGCCTAAACCTAACATTCGTAACTTTAGTTTACCGATGTAATGTCATTCGTGGGGTGCTGATTCATAGGATATTATATGCAATGTGTGTGTATTTTCATGGGATATCAAATGAGCCTCACTATAAGGATATGTTGAAAATTCAGGCATGCATAAACAGATTTATCAAAAAGTGTGAGCAGTGCACCTGCCACGTGACAATAGCACAGGAGATGCAGAGTCAGGACACTGTTGTCTTTTTTATGGTATGAAAAGACCCAGACGAATGAGCTCAGCAAGATGATTTTGAAGTATAAGTGCAGTAGTAAGTATTAAGATTACATTACTTACTTTAATTAATCTAATGTAACTTGTTACAAATTACATTTCACTGCAGGTATTGAGTAATCTTTAGTGAAATACATTTTAAACTTTGTTTAAAAAGTGACCAATAAATCTACCTCACCTTACCTTACCTTTAAAAGTAACCCTACCAACACTGCAGACAGGTTACAGCCAACCTTGAAAACCCTGCACCTTAACTACAATCTGTGTGTGTGTGTGTGTGTGTGTGTGTGTGTGTGTGTTTGTGTGTGTGACTCCAGAGTGTACTACTGGCACACATCCCAGTGCAAACATTGAGTGTGTTGTATTATAGTCTGATGGCTGGTGTGAACTCCAAATGATTAAATTAAATCTGGTGTGTTTCCACAACACAAGTGATGATTTTGAATGGTAGCCTATCAGTTTTTGGCCGCTATTTATTTAATACAGTCTTTTAAGAAACACCCTTATAGTATTCACACAGTTGCATCTGGAAACACTGAAAGCTGCCCAA
>NW_024677872.1:0-591 GCF_008729295.1 Plectropomus leopardus | reverse complement strand
GGAAACTATCACTAGGAAAAAGTCTGTAAATTCTAAGCCATTCTCTGTGTATGTAGACTCACCTGGTTTGTTAAATGTGAAATCCTGAATAGTGTGCAAAATGTTAGTTTTACAAACCTCCACCTCTGAAATGTGTTACGGTGAGATATAAAGAGGTCAATGAATGATGTAACTGCATCTGTTGCATTTGTTTTTGTCAGAGCAGCAATTCATGGTCTCATCCTTTCCCTCCTTAGCTCATCCACCTGGAAATCAAGCCTGCCATCAGAAACCAGATTATCAGAGAGCTGCAGGTGCTGCATGAATGCAACTCCCCCTACATTGTGGGCTTCTATGGGGCCTTTTACAGCGACGGGGAGATCAGCATCTGTATGGAGCACATGGTGAGAGACAAACACTGTTAGCACAGGCTCCTACCAGTGGACACATATATAATGTGGTTGGATACCAGCATTTTGTCTTTTTTTGCACTGACAAAATAAAAGTCCCCAGACATGAAGTGTTTATTGACAGGGTTCCTGCTGATCCTTAAAAAGTCTTAAAAGGCATTGGGTTTATAATCTAAAAATAAGGCCTTAATTGGTATTAAAC
>NW_024677871.1:0-452 GCF_008729295.1 Plectropomus leopardus | reverse complement strand
TTTGCTAACTTTTATAGACGGTTCATCAGGAACTTTAGCACTGTGGCTGCTCCTCTGCATGACTTAACCTCCCCTCATGTCAAGTTTCAGTGGTCTCCCCAGGCAGATCTGGCCTTCCAAAAACTAAAGGAATACTTCACATCTGCACCAGTCCTCACTCTACCTGACCCACATCAGCAATTTATAGTGGAAGTGGATGCTTCTGATGTGGGCATCGGAGCGGTCCTCTCTCAGCGCTCGCCAAAGGATAACAAGCTCCATCCCTGCGCTTTCCTGTCGAGGAAACTCTCTCCAGCAGAGAGGAACTATGATGTAGGGGACAGAGAACTGCTGACTGTTAAAGTGGCATTGGAGGAGTGGAGTCACTGGTTGGAGGGGGCGGAGCTTCCATTCCTGGTGTGGACCGATCATAAGAACTTGGAGTACATCAGGACTGCCAAGTGACTCAATGC
>NW_024677870.1:0-307 GCF_008729295.1 Plectropomus leopardus | reverse complement strand
GGAGGTGCTGGAGAAGATGCTGGTGATTGTGGTGCTGCCGGTGAGGATAGGATGTCGTAATGATCAAATGTTGCACCCATGTCCATCATTTTGAAGTGAGGATACCTGATCAGGGTTCCAACACATTTTCATGAGCAACATTTGATCATTACGACATCCTATCCTCATCAAAACACCACAATTAAGTATGTATCAGAACAGTAATATCATATTTGACTCCCTTAGACGGAGGAGAACCTGATGGGCATGACCAGTTTCCGGGAGGTGCTGGAGAAGATGCTGGTGATTGTGGTGCTGCCGGTGAGGA
>NW_024677869.1:0-403 GCF_008729295.1 Plectropomus leopardus | reverse complement strand
AATCAGCTGCTGTTGGCCTATGGGTCACCAGTTGAAAAGTTGTGCCCTCTGAAAGAAACAGCAACATTTCACTGTTAAATAAAATGTTTTAAAATTAAATCTAGATATTAAATGTTATATCTTAGTGTTATATGTTAAATCTAAATATTAAATCTTAAATCGAAATGTTATATGTTAAATCGAAATGTTAAATATTAAATCTAAATGTTATATGTTAAATCAAAATCTATTAAATCTAAGCATTATATGTTAAATCTAAATCTTAAATCTAAATGTTATATCTAATGGTATATGTTAAATCTAAATATTACATCTTCATTTCATGATTCAAAATATTTAGCTAATATGCAAATTGGCTATGCTGCTTGGCAGAAGTACCAAAATGAGAGCTTGATGTATTGAA
>NW_024677868.1:0-479 GCF_008729295.1 Plectropomus leopardus | reverse complement strand
TCATTCAATATTTGTTAGCTCTGAGTTTGAGAGAGAATAAATAAGTTGGAGCTATAAAATAAGAGGAAACTGGCATAACCTGCCTGCCCTACAGGGACTTACTTATGTAAGTACTACTTATGTGAGGCTGTGCCGCTACCAGCAGCGTTTTAAAACTGACGCCGTCCAGTGGTGTATCATACCGCTGCGGCAGGTGCTGTCTGGCTGACCGGTGGCGAATCATAGCGATGCAAAAGGTGGCACAGGGTGTTGTTGTCTGACTCTGAAATCACTGACGACTTGGAAATGAGAACAGGCTGAACTACCATACGCCACTGCAATGCATCAGGTTTTTCAAATTTTACATTGCATTTTATGTTTTCAAATTGTGCAGTGAAACATTTTGCATTTATGAGGTAATATTTCTTGGTGCAGTAACATTTTTTTGATTTGAAAAATTACACTTTTGAAAGGTTATTGAAATTAGTAAAAAGTAAAAG
>NW_024677867.1:0-800 GCF_008729295.1 Plectropomus leopardus | reverse complement strand
CTGGACTGCCGCAGATCTGGAGAGACCAGGACAGATTCTTCAGACATCGGTGTAAAAAAAGTTAGATCTGAACGTGATGCCGCGGCGTGACATCCTGATGACGTTATTAACTTGACCTCTCACCTTGTGGCTGAGCTCTGATTGGTCCAGAGTCTGCAGCTGTCCTGCCAGGTCGTCCAGCCTCTGAGCATGCTCAGTATGCCCTTTCAGGAACCCCTCCCTGGTCTGGTTCAGTCGGTCCTCTGTCAGCTGCCGTAAAGCCCCAGAGGTTTCCACGGGGCTGCCGGGGTCAATAGTGGAGGCGTTCGCTCGAGCTTCCGCCGCCTCCGACTGCAGGAAGTACTTAGTGACGCTGGCCGTCGCCCCTGGCAACAGACAGCAAGTACAAATCAGATGTTTGAAAAACTAAAAAACAACCGACGAATCTTCTTCTGTCTGAACTTGTCGGAACTAAAGCCGACATCTAACCTGACTGACCCCAAATATTGACAACTAATAAGCTATTATTACTATTATTAACTAACCCCACTGACCCCTACAGACCTGAATGACCCAGACTAACCCCACTGACCCCTACAGACCTGAATGACCCAGACTAACCCCACTGACCCCTACAGACCTGAATGACCCCGACTAACCCACTGACCCCTCTCTCGCTGTCATCACTCTCACCTATGATGTCATCTGCCCTCACCTGTGATGTCACATGACCTGCTCTCACCTGTGATGTCACATGACCTGCCCTCACCTGTAATGTCACATGACCTGCTCTCACCTGTGATGTCACATGACCTGCTCTC
>NW_024677866.1:0-621 GCF_008729295.1 Plectropomus leopardus | reverse complement strand
GTCAATGCGATGGTTCATATTCTCACATTGTGCAGGTAAAAAAAAAAGGGGCATCTTTTTAGAGGCTGATTTTGAATTCAGGCAGTCGATCCACACTGAAGGGAGAGTGAAGAGGTTAAATCTGAGCATTGACTTGCAAATGCTACTGACAGCACACCCCGTGTGTGCTGTCACTCAGCTCACACAGCCGAGTGATACTGCGCTGCAAAAAAGTACGCAGTTACTGCCACAGGTTTCCACTTTACATGAGTGCTGGCAGGCTGGAGAGTGCAGGTCAGGTGTTAATTTGTGTGTTAAAAAAGAAAAGAGAATACATAAATTAATTCTGCATGCAAAGAAGGACAAGGGATGTAGTAGAGTCTGTTGGATGTTCAGAGTTTGCTCCAAAATGTGATAAGATCAGGGGTGGAGCTAGATGTTGTAAACACCGGGGGCTCAACCCAAACCTCAGGGGCATGCTCCCCCAGAGAGATTTTCCCCCCATTTACATCAGCTATGAGCCCTACTTTTCAAGCCATTTAAGATAGTGAAATGCCTAAAAATCTGTACATAAATTGGCAAAAAAAACATGATTGTTGCCAAGAGAAAAACACATCCTGTGGAGCCAACATCCTATTTGAT
>NW_024677865.1:0-200 GCF_008729295.1 Plectropomus leopardus | reverse complement strand
TGCCAAGCTCATCATGCTGTTGTGGACCAAGCAGATCTCCTCTGTCAAACTGTGCCAGCAAATACTCAACAGCAATGCGCTCACCTGCCATAAAGTATTGTGAAAGAAAAATATTTTGAATTCAGAAGAATAGACAACATTGCACTGGAATGGATGAGAAAGACTGCAAGGAGAAAGGTGTCTTCTCTCGTGTCTCACCA
>NW_024677864.1:0-563 GCF_008729295.1 Plectropomus leopardus | reverse complement strand
ACTGTGAATCGGAAGCTAACTTCAGCGTCGTCGGCTCAGGTGGGTTGCTGTTTGACGGCGGGGGAAAATATGTCAGTGTCTACCTTCTGGGAATGATTCAGCACAAATTGGTTATTTAAACATCCGAAATTTCACTCAGTATCCGAGTCATGGCTTCAACTTTTTCCATTCAGTCAAAGTCACTTCGTTGATGTTAGCTAGCTGCCTCCTGAACACAATAACGATTAGTTGTCAATAAGCTAATCGTGAAGCTATCAACCTAAGTTAACAACAGGGATTACTTATGGCAGCTAAAGCTATATTTTACCTGCTATGTTGTTATGTCTTCATTGAATTCACCTTTTTGTATCCTGTAGGGAGAGGAGATGGCCAAAGGAAAAGCAAAAATCAACAGCACGGGTAAAGACAATCCTATTATCCCGTAACATGAGCTAACTGTGCATATGATTATTTAAAGATTGATTGTTTAAAGATTTACATTTTGTAACTAAATAAGGATTTCTACTTGATACACAGTTGCTTCAATTTGTTATTAATACACTAATTTTTAGTGTTTAGTGTTC
>NW_024677863.1:0-800 GCF_008729295.1 Plectropomus leopardus | reverse complement strand
TTTTATTAATGATAAGTGAAACAACGGTTAAAAATGCAGGTTTTTTGAACAGAGTTTCGTGTTACGTTCCCCGGAACCTACAAGGGCTAGCTCCTAGTTAGCTTTGACAGGTAGCGGTTTGCAACGTCTTTTTCTGGATATTCTGTAACACGAAGCCAGTAGTCATTGTTCTGCTGTAGTAGTGTTAGTTTATAATAACTGCTCAGTTTTTAAATGGTCGTTTTAAAGACACAAACAACAAAAATAGTCCGACAACGCTAGCTAGCTTTTAGCCTGTTGGCTAGCCGATTCACACAAGCGCGTTCATGTACAACCGGTGCGGGAACGCGCGGTGCGAAGCAGCAACAAGTGTCAGATGGATTATTCAATATCAGAGAATAATTCACATTTTAGGAGAAAAGTAGCAACAATACACCACACCTTTCACATGAAATGCTACAAAAGAGTAGAACCTTAAGGCCAGAAAAAAACGGATCATTACCAGGTAATAACAAAAAGTTTATTGGTACAATGAGATGTTTTTCAGGGTTTTAAAATATATTTTCATGTTATAACAATAAACTGTTCTTGTTTTATATATAACTTGTATTTTTTTAACAATATGTTTTCTTTCTTTTTATATTACAACATGACGTTTTCATGTTATACCAAGACAAGATATTTTCATTTTACAACAGACACTTTTCTTGTTGTAATGAGAATTTCTTTCACATTTTTACAAAATATTTTCATATTATAACAAGATGTTATATAAAGATAGCTTCATATTAAAACATGATAGTTTTACATCAAAACAGATG
>NW_024677862.1:0-2061 GCF_008729295.1 Plectropomus leopardus | reverse complement strand
TCCTCTTTGTAATTTAGTCGTTTGTTACAGTAAATGAATATGCATGTATGTGTCTGATATGTCTTTGGTTTAACTCAGCATGTGTGCGTGTTTGTGTGTGCGTGCGTGTGTGTGTGTGTTGTGCTGGATGGATAGAGGCAGTGACTCTGTATACACTGGGTGACAGCTGTAGGAGGAAGTGAAGCATATAAAGGCTGGCCACGTAGAAAGCGGGACAAATTGATTTCCCATGAAGACTGGGAACTGGGTTTTACACAGGGGGGTCTTATCAGTGTTCCAGAAACACTCACACAACAACAACACACACATACAGATACACAAACACTTGCACACTGGGGCACAAAGTTATATCATCAAGTATGAATATGGATCACATAATGCTATACGCATATGAGAGTGCAGACGCAGAAAAAAACATGAACACATGCATTCATGCAGCAATGCACACATGGTCGAACGGTTCTGTGGACCTTAAAAGGCACTCTGTTGATTTTATGAACACTAGTAGCGCTAGCAGAGCTTTCATGAGTGGGTCCATATTTCGTTTGCATCACATATGCAATAAAATATGATGCACATCATGCCATTTTACGCTGTTCCACTGATTAACAGTTGATGGTGATAATACAGCAACAAATGTAGCAATCTGTCAACAAAGGCAGTGAAGAAGAAGACTGCTAGCTAGCAAATATGGATGTAAACAATGTGCCAGACCCCTAAGGAGGTTCAATAGAAGAGAAGTTACACCCTGATACGCAAAACAAATGTGCAGTGAAATCTGGTCTGCAGTTGCGAAAAGGCTTAATAGTTGGCGAACTATCATGCAACAAAAAAAAAATCCATAATAGAAGACCATAATTAAATGCTTTCCATTTATACATGTTCTATTTTATATGGGCCACCATTATTGTGATTGTATACTTGAACTAAATTGTTTGGGGCAGTAACTTTCTCCCAACTCAGAGGGCCAGCAGAGAACCAAGGCCTTAGACTTGGAGATGCTGACTCTCCTCCCAGCCGCTTCACACTTTGGTTTCAAGATCATGGTGCATTTATTGAACATTAACTCTGATGTTTGACTTTAACGCTTTTAACATTAAATACAACTGAACTGAAAAACAATGAAAGCTTTATGGTGCAGCCATGACCGTGTAACACATCTTGCAAATGATTGTAGTTTGTTCACATTCACATAATGAATGAAGCCTAACCCAACTAATATAATTTTACATGTGCAGCAGGTATAGAGCGTATAACAGCAAAATACATTTTGAGTTGGGACCAATAATTGTTTCCCTTACTCAGAAGAGACCCAGCAGATGGACTTTTCTCCAATTTTTCAATATTCACTGACAAACTGCCTCAACTGTTCACTCACTGCGCTGCTGCGTTTCATATCAGCAGCGCAGTCGCTGCAGCGTCATTGTCTCCAGTACCGGCACAAACACACACGTTAGCTCTCGCCCTTCTGTCGCTCACGCTCTGTCTCGCTATACACGCACTCTGAAACCAACATGAGACACCAGAGTTTAAAAACAGCCGGAGAGGCGGTGTGTGTTATGACGCTGTCTTCAACTCATGCTGAAACTTAGATTTGGCCTTTGGGTGCACGGGCTGAGCACAACCGCATATACTGTAGTTATGCGCTTGATTTACAAAATAAAAGACAAAATAGGTGTGACATCGGTAGACTCGTCGTGCAGCGTAGAATTGTTTTATTGCAATCTTATTTATTTTGTTTTAAAAATTGTGAGTAGCAGTAGTAGTCTAACCCTAAAATAAAATGCAATTAATTGCTCAGCCCTACCCCAGTGCATGCTGGTATTCACAGTGTGAGGAAGCCAAAAGAACCACATCATCTGCAAATGCAATTCTGAGGTCCCCAAACCTCAGCCCTTCCTCCCCCCTGCACCTTGAGATTTAATTATACCACTAATGTAATATCTGTATAAATGTGAGCTTTGCTGCACCTTTATTTGAAAAAATAAATAAATAAATAAATAAATAAACATATTTTCTCAGAATATGTTGTAGAATGCATGTAATGACAAGATAACTGTA
>NW_024677861.1:0-459 GCF_008729295.1 Plectropomus leopardus | reverse complement strand
ATTAGACAAGTAATGTACGTAGTTCCTCCAATGTTATGAAATTAACATTTTGAAAAACTAACAAACTAATCAAATGCAGGAAATTACTATAAAACATTTTTGATTTGAGCCAATCTAACATCTTTTTGTTGTCTTAAATGCATGAACATTTGAAGGGAAACATGAAAAGGCAGACTGCAAAACACTGAACTTCAGGAAGAAGTAGTTCTAGTTCGTGTGGAGGGCGCCTCCATGTGGCCATTTTTTAAATCACAGTCTTCCTCATCAGTCCCGATCCACTGTAAAAACTATTTTTGCACAATTTTCTGTCCTGTATTCCTCATACTATATAATTTTTGTTTTGACAGTTTTTAACATTGAATTACTAAGTCATTCTTTAATAGTTGCCATAAGAAACTGACATGAATGGGGGTGTTTTGATTTTCATTAACACATGAAAAAATAAAATTATGATTCAGT
>NW_024677860.1:0-618 GCF_008729295.1 Plectropomus leopardus | reverse complement strand
GCTGACGACTGGCCGGTGTGATGTGAGCTGTAGAGGGATGGACGGCCGGGCGGGAGAGGCTGGAGCACGGGGTCGAGATGGATATCCTGGACCGAAGGGAGAGAAAGGAGAGCCAGGTAAAAAGACAGACAGATTTCTGCAGCTGTTTTATGGTATGTTATAGTTTTTATTTCTCTGCACCTGAAATAGCCATAACCAGAATTATGTTTTTGGGTTGTCCGTCCGTCAGTCAGTGCGTCTGTCTGTCCTATTCTCATAAATGCGATATCTCAAGCGCCCCTTGAGGGAACGTTGTCAAATTTGGTGCGACCGTCCACTTTGACTCAGGGATGAACTGATTTCAGTTTTGTGGTCAAGGATCAAAGGTCAAGTATGCTGTGACGTTGCATCCATCTTATTCTCGTGGCAGCAATATCTCAAGGACACCTTGAAATAATTTCTTCAAATTTGGCACAAACATTCACTTGAGCTCACAGAGTAAATCATGAGAATTTGGTGGTCAAAGATCTCAAAACATGTTTTTTAGCCATAACTCAAGCATTCATACGCTAATTATGACACAATGTCACACGAATTTCTAACAGGATAAAATGATGAAGTTTGGACATTTTAAATCCA
>NW_024677859.1:0-990 GCF_008729295.1 Plectropomus leopardus | reverse complement strand
AAGATTCTTCATCCATTAGAAAAATTATAAATTGTGTATTTTCCAGTAGATGAAGAATCTTAATATAGTAAAATTCCTATCAAAAACATTTTTTTGTAATTATTGATGAGTGCAGTAGAAATCTATCCTTACAACATTGTGTGTGTGTGTGTGTGTTTGTAACATCATTGGGTTCTGTATGGGTTGACAAAATGATCTGCAGGCTGCTGCACCTCTGCCCAGTTCATTACTGTAATAAACTAGTAACTGAACACGTGTTTTGCATACTCTGAAAAACTCTCCTTTTAAAGGACTTAAACACAAAAGAATCAAGGACAAATTGAAAAAGATTGTCGGTGCTGCATCCTGCAAACTTTGCCTTGTTTGTGTTGTATAAGCCCACTAGATGGCACCATTGCTGAACATATAACACAGAAACCAGTAGGCTCATGTAGGCAGACCGAGGATCACAGACCAGAGTGATGCACAGCTCATCTAGAACAACATAAACCACATCGCAAGCTTTAAGCCTTCACTTCCCTCTTCACCTCATTCATTTCTTTCTTTTCTGCACACTAACTAACCAAATTTGACTCTATGAGACGGATGAAATTTGGCCCTAATAAATAGGATTTAATGAAACAATCCTCCTCTTGTGATAGCAGATTAATTTATTCATGGCTCTAATCATGCACATTAGTTTAATAATTCATCTCTTTAGTTGTCTATTGGCTGACATCAAAGGAAGCGTGTAAGAGCTCTCACAGACACTCTACAAACTACTAAAGCAGCTCAAGTGACCAATGCGCGATGTGTTGTTACGGCATGTTCTGCATAATTATCAATTCCTCAAGTGATAATGAGCTGACCAGAAGGAATTTGGTATCAAGTGCACAATATGAGGTCTTTATTGTGATGTCATAAATTAACCATATGGTGTTGAAACACAGCATGGGGAACTCACATTTTAGAAACACTGTATTGTAGATCACATAAAACATTAACCATCAT
>NW_024677858.1:0-696 GCF_008729295.1 Plectropomus leopardus | reverse complement strand
GCCCTAGTTACCGCTCCTGAATATTAGTGAACTCTCAGACACACTCGTTCACACTAGCGGCCCGAGTCTTGTGCTGCCCAGATCGACATGGGAGCGTTCCATTTATCTGCAGCTGATTGACAGAAAGCCGATCAAACTTCCCCTCGGGAACCTTCAGGGTCAATAGTTGTGAATGAACTCGCTTCACCCCACCACTCTCTCTGTTTCTGTCCTATACAGCCTCACAGTGAAATGAAAACATGAATGAAAATGAAATTTAAGAAATGATCTTCAATTCCTCGTGTTGTTTCTAAAATGTAACAAAAGTGTGCACAAGACATCATACGTATTTGTAGTTCTTTGTGTAGTATATAAAAATCCTACTTGTATATATACTTATACTTATATATCCAATATCCCATCATACACACTTTTGGCCGATTAGTTTCTCATCTTTTTTTTCTTCCTAGCAACCCATTTAAATCAGAAATACATTGAAAAACCCCCAAAAAACTCCATATAACTGCAATTTTTATGTAATCCAGCACCAACTAAAATAAATCTGCAATAATGAATAATTCTAATGCATATATAGCACATGCTGTATATACAAAGTTGTGATTTTTAACCTCAAATCCATCAATTCATAGGTGTTTCTTTAAACTATACTGTTTGTAGGAAGTGCTGGACTTTTTTTAACAGGAGATTATAATAAAA
>NW_024677857.1:0-367 GCF_008729295.1 Plectropomus leopardus | reverse complement strand
CGGTGTAGAGGAAGAGGCTATAAGTGCCGGCGTTCAAGTCGCAGGGGTAGGGACTAGAGCGCCCTGACAGAGTCCACCATTCATTGACTTTTATTCCCAACATATAAGCCAGAGGGGGATAGGCTCAGATTTTATATCGGCCTTTGCCTTTGACATCCAGGCATTTGGTCAAATTGTTGAAAGAAGCTTTGAAGGAGGGGTCGTACTTTTTGACCGCCGGGACCAACTGATCCAGGAGATCTTTAGGACGCTGGTAATACCCTCCTCCTCGAACGAATTTAACACTCACCAAGGGTTGAGGTTCGTTGATCGTTTGGTTCAGTTCAACGTAGCCCAAGTCCTTGGGTAAATTGTACCAGGTTCGGGG
>NW_024677856.1:0-231 GCF_008729295.1 Plectropomus leopardus | reverse complement strand
TTTTAGATACTCTAAGTTTTAGAATAAAATTGTTTTAGTGAAGTCTTTTGGTTACCATAACTGAAGTGAAAATCTGCGATCATACTAGCCGCAGACCATGTGTGTATGTAGAGCCAGTGTGTATATAAATAACATCAACATGACAATTTCCCCAAAAAGTGATCAATCATGCAAAAACAAATTGTTGCACAAACAGTGAAAGGTGAATAGACAAAGTTGTAGATGACAGAC
>NW_024677855.1:0-620 GCF_008729295.1 Plectropomus leopardus | reverse complement strand
GAGTTTAATCAGACTTAATTCACAATTATACACTGTTCTATTTTTTTTCTATTTTTCCGAAATTGTTCTGTATCACTTGCTGTCCAATTAGTTCTGACTGTTATGAAAATGAATTTACCCTACTCAGTGGTTATGGGCCAAACATTGTCAATTAAGCTCCTATTAACCCCTCGGTGCATCGCTGCCTCTCAAATCCAGTCACCACAACTCAGTAGCAGGCCGACACTCTGGGGGGCCAAAGGCTAATAAACCTGTATTCATTTAGTCAGTTTTGCACTGTTGTTGTAGCTGAGGTGCAGATTGATTTCTTAATTGCATTAATAAACTGTGACACAAATAAATGCTGACTTGATTTATGCGTAACTGATTAACACATTTAATAAACTTGGATTGGATTTAACTCACATCTTGCAGTTATAAAAAATATATAGTAAGGTTAGTGGTTTATAACACACTGCAATGTATTTTTAAGCGGATGCAAGATTGAATTACTGTTATCATCACTGTTAGCGGCATTTTTAAAATTTGATTTATAACTGTTTATTAACAATTATAGCCTAGCTGGAGCCTCCATAACTGATGTATAAGCACTTATTGAATAATTGATAACACTGTAATAC
>NW_024677854.1:0-742 GCF_008729295.1 Plectropomus leopardus | reverse complement strand
CTGCGTGTGAATGCAGCACTAGAGATGTGGCATCGTTGCAGGCTTAAGGGTTAATGTTTGGAGGCGTGTCATGTGATGACTTACTGTTCGAAGTTGATGTATTTGACCACGGCGGTGTTGGAGTCGTCCAGCCAGACGGCCCAAATGTCTGTGGAGGTCAGAGCGAAGTCCACCAGCGTCTCCTGTGGACACACAGACCGTCTCTTCAGATCCAGTCTGAGACTGGGACACGCTCTGAATTACACCAGCTGATTGTCACGCTGGTACCTGCTCTAACCAGCTGACGGTGAAATGTTTCATGTGTGACAAAACAAATGATCAGAGGATCAATACAGGCGATCCTGATCCATCAACAAATGCCTCGATCAGCCCCGATAATGATCAAGCTTCGTACCTGTGTGGTAAAGACAGAGGAGACCTGGTCCAGGCTGTAGTACTGCACTACAATAACTGACTGTAATAATCTGCTGCTATGACAAACTGTACTAATGTAGTGTAGTAATACAGCACAGTAATGTAGTGTAGTAATGTTTTGTAATGTAGCACAGTAATGTAGTGTAGTAATATTTAGTAAATAGCACAGCAATGTAGTGTAGTAATGTGTTGTAATATAGCAAAGTAATGTAGTGTAGTAATGTTTAGTAATATAGCAAAGTAATGTAGTGTAGTAATGTTTAGTAATATTGCACAGTAATGTAGTGTAGTAATGTGTTGTAATGTAGTGTAGTAATGTTTAGTAATA
>NW_024677853.1:0-316 GCF_008729295.1 Plectropomus leopardus | reverse complement strand
CAGATGGGTCAGGCTGAAGACGCATGCCATGTCTCAGAGACAGGGACGGTGTCTCAGAGGATGCCATCTCTGCCGAAAAACTGCCACACAGCCAACACACAGCCAGCCAAACACCGAAAAAAAACCCACACCAAACTACTGCAAAAACTGCAAAGATCACACAATCACACAGAGATCACAGTAAAAATACGAGGAGGACAACTTAGAGACTCTCAGCATGCAGAGAGACAGACAGAGACAGAGAGACAGACAGACAGAGAGAGAGAGACAGAGAGACAAAGAGAGAGAGACACAAACAGAGACAGAGTGACAGAGA
>NW_024677852.1:0-388 GCF_008729295.1 Plectropomus leopardus | reverse complement strand
AAAGGGATACGGGGTAGGCATAATTAGAAAACAGTAACCTTCACAGTCATAATTTAATCATCCCTCTAGTTATCACATTATGACTGCCATCAGTGAAGCAGCTCACAGGTACCGCACACTATTGTTACCTGGCAACAAAACCTGAGATACAGGAAGGCGCCTAACCACAACAAAAGGCATTGATATCCTGTGTTACATTTCCATGCAGCATGTTTGCGAGGAATAAAATCTACTTCACACATGAGCAATAGACTTATTAAAAAAAAAAAGTAAATAAATAAAATAAAGTACAATCTGGAAAATGAACTTTAAGTATGAAAAGTAAAAGTGTCCAAATGCAAAAAAAAAAAAAAAACTAAAAAAAAAAACTTTTGGGTAATTTATAACA
>NW_024677851.1:0-1348 GCF_008729295.1 Plectropomus leopardus | reverse complement strand
AGCAGATTGTATTAAATTTTATGATGTTTTTGTTACATCATTTTCAAATTTTAGAAAACGTCCCAAAATCCAAGAAAATTACTATTGTTGTTGTTGTTGTTGTTGTTAGTTTTGAGTTCAGCAAAAGAAAAAAAAACGTGCCACGTCACTGCCCCGCCTTCTGACGCTGGAAGTGACGTCACGGCGCGTCGGAAGCAGCAGCCTGCTAACTTGTGCGGTGTTTACGAAGCGAAAGGAAACGGAGCGTTTGAAGAAATGCTGATTTTTGAACTGACCGCGGACGCGGCGGGATTCAGGGCGGACGCGTGAAGGGTTAAATGTTGCCGGCGGCGACTCTCCGGGCGGAAGCAGACCGACATTAGAGAGCAGAAGAAGAAGAATCAACAGGAGGTTGATGTGACGGGCAGGGTGTCATGGCGGCGGGCCGCGGCAGGTTGACAGCCCGCAGATAAACACCGGGACACCGGAGGACTTCAGCCCGCCGCTCGGGCTCGCGTTCATGTAGCCCGGATAGCCGGAGCTCCCCGGGACTGTGAGGCTCCTCCGCAGCCGGCATGGCGTCCGCTCCCGCCCGGCTGGGCCAGCAGGCCCTGGCGGTGCTCGATGTGGCCCTCAGGGTCCCCTGCATCTTCATCATCGACGCCATCTTTAACTCTTACTACGACCCCGGCTCGGGCTGGGCCGGGGCCACCGGGAAGGTGCTGGTCCGGGTCATGGGTGAGTACAGTCCGGTACCGGAGCCTCCGCGGTCTGTCAGACAGCGACAGCTAACCGGAGCTAACTGTTAGCCGTGACGTAGCAGCGTGAGGTCACCTGCTGGCTCACCTGTGAGGTCACCTGCTGGCTCACCTGTCCCTCCTGTCAGTCCCACGAAAGCCGGTTTACACAGCAGCAGGAACTGATCTGTCTCACACGGTGTTTAACCCTTTGATTCATCACTAAAGCGTCTGTCTGATGACAGAAAAGTTTTACCTCCAGACACGAGACCGAGCCAAACCCCCAACCTCCTAAAGTCCTCAAAAACCTCCTAAAGTCCTCAAAAACCTCCTAAAGTCCACAAAAACCTTCTAAAGTCCTCAAAAACCTCCTTAAGTCCTCAAAAAGTCCTTATCATGTCCTAAAATCCCAGGAACATGTGAGAGTCGGTGGCTGTGGCCCCTGGCCTCTCGTCGTTGTGCAGACGTGGCCCCTGGTCTCTCGTCGTTGTGCAGACGTGACCCCTGGTCTCTCGTCGTTGTGCAGACGTGGCCCCTGGCCTCTCGTCGTTGTGCAGTTGTGGCCCCTGGTCTCTCGTCGTTGTGCAGACGTGGCCCCTGGTCTCTCGTCGTTGTGCAGACGTGGCCCCTGG
>NW_024677850.1:0-219 GCF_008729295.1 Plectropomus leopardus | reverse complement strand
AAGACTGCCAATGTGTGAATTTGTGAATATGTGTGAGAACAAGAAAACGAGAAAGATTTTACCCAAGCTTGTTTCTCTATATGGCATTTCAGTGAAGCAATCAGAGGCTGGATAGAGCCGGGGTCACAGCCCGGGACTACAAGCCTGACCCCACACTCACACATGCACACACGCACCTACACCTTTTCCCTAAGGGGGCAATGGTTCCACCCCCAAACC
>NW_024677849.1:0-216 GCF_008729295.1 Plectropomus leopardus | reverse complement strand
ATGAAATGTCGCACTAATGAGTATGAAAAGGACAAAAGCTAACAGTCACCTGACAATCAAAATTCTAATCAGTTTATGTTGAGTCCAAGTGGACGTTTGTGCCAAATTTCAAGAAATTCCCTCAAGGTGTTCTTAAGATATAACACTTACAAGAATGAGATGGATGCATATGGTCACAATGATGTTTGACCACCAATTTATAATATTTTCATCATT
>NW_024677848.1:0-440 GCF_008729295.1 Plectropomus leopardus | reverse complement strand
GCGACACTGTTAACAGAGTTTACAGTCTGTTGAAGGGCTGGAACCACATGATGCTGCACACAAACACACAAATAGTTGTTTACATGAACACATGTTATGCAAATGCCACGCTCACAAACAATGATTAATGATTATTGCAAGAGTATGAGTCTTCATTCTGCCAGCTAACACACACACCTCTCCTGTCTGAATGCAAAGCAGCTGGACACACTCAGATAAACCCTGTAGGCACACAACACATCAGGATGAGAGCCACCGGTCAAGAAAGTTTTGCAAAGCAAAGGAATTCAGCCTGTTGGGTTTCTCTTAAAGCCATCAACCACAAATGACTAAAATAATAGGAATAAAGGACTCCAGCGAGGGGTAGCATATAATTATTATATTCCATCCATCATTTTCCTACTATAGCTGCATACACAAAGTCAGAGACAGGGGACACC
>NW_024677847.1:0-836 GCF_008729295.1 Plectropomus leopardus | reverse complement strand
TTGTTTTGGGTCACTGGAACATTTCTCCTTTTTGCTCAGCAGGTGGCACCATTACCATATGTCATTTTCGAGGACTTGGAGGTTAAAAATTTAGCAGCCTATTCTGCCCTGATTAATAATGACATTCTATTTTAAAATCTTAAAACACCATTTTTATTGATAAAATATTGGTCTGTAAGTATTTGTTGAGCAGTAAGCAATTCTGGTAGCTATGAAATCAGTACAGATATACTCTCTCTCAAATTAATAACTTCAGTTTAATGATTTTTACATTTCTGTTGCTTTCAGAACTTTATGTTACACAGTTACGAGACCAGATTTTGTATATGTTAACAGTTCCCAGCTGGTCCAGCCACAGGGTCCCGATTTCTCCTTAGTCATTAGCTCAAGGTCTACACATAAAATAAATGATCACACATTCAGTTTTATTTCACAAGATGTAAACACATGGGATTACAGCACAGTGAAATAGAACATATTACCAGGATTAAGTGCTAAAATTTGGTAAATATAAACCACTGCAACCAGAAAAGTGCACATTACAGCTTCAAGACCGATGACGTAAAGGTTGACATGATAAAAGAGGCCCTTAAAGTCAGTACTTCAAAATAAAGTGTGCTTTTTATAAACCTGACACGTTTGCGAGTCACTTGCGGTCTGTTCAGTAGGGACTTGTGACCCACTTTTGGATCACGACCCCCAAGTTGGGAACCAGCGCTTTCACAACATATCAGTATTTCCAGTGTCTCTCATGAAAGAGGCTAAAAACACCATCTAGATAAAAAATACAATAGAAAGCAACATTATACAGCAGTGTATAAAGTCAGAGCACTCTC
>NW_024677846.1:0-223 GCF_008729295.1 Plectropomus leopardus | reverse complement strand
CTCTTACATCACTGAAGTCTGCTTTGATCTCAGAGTTCTCTTACATCTCAGAGTTCTCTTACATCACAGAATTCTCTTACATCACTGAAATCTCTAACTAAATCTCTAAATTCTAACTGACCCAAAGTGACCCCAAACAGGTCTATGGGCATACTGGCTCACACCTCCAGCACTTTATGTAAACCTATCATATGGATAGTACTGAATGTACCTCCAGAAGCGA
>NW_024677845.1:0-646 GCF_008729295.1 Plectropomus leopardus | reverse complement strand
GAGAGTGGCTGTGTGTGTGTACTTGTGTGTGTGTGTGTGTGTGTGTGGTGATGAGTGGTATTCCATACATTAATGCACACTGTGGAAAATAATTAGTATGCTGCTTTATTATTTTCAAGATATTTCACTGTCATGCTCATTCTAACCCCAAACAAGTGAGGCATCATGTCTGACAGTTATCTCTCCAGGAGAGCAAGCTATGTAATGCATAAGTTAAAGGGACAGTTCAGAATTTTTGATGTGGGGTTAGATGAGGTACTTAACAATAGTCAGTGTATTACGTGCCGTAGATGAAGGTCAACATGCCTCAAGTTGGGAGAAACAGACTGTAGTCCGACACTATGGCTAAGCAACATACTGATGTGGATGAGGGTCTGCAACAAAATGTATCTTAGCCACCTAAAAGAATTCCCACCTAAAAATAAAAAGTCACGTAAAAAAATCAAAATCAGTTTGAGTGTACACTATAATGAGAGTATTTTCACCCCTTTACCTTAATATCAGACTATTTTATATCCAATGGGAAAATTAAGGTGGTACATCTTTCTCTTTAAAGCCAGTCATTGAGAAAAACAGTGATTTAACATGGATGAAGACAGGAGCTGCTGGTCTACTGCTGCCTCGCTTAGTTAGCTTGTTTGTGTTA
>NW_024677844.1:0-311 GCF_008729295.1 Plectropomus leopardus | reverse complement strand
ACAAGGAAAAATAACAACAACAAAAAGGCCATTCTTATTTCATGCTTTGTCAGTGATTTCAACATAGGGTACCAACACCAAAAGCTACCTTTGGCATCCGCGGAAACCGAAACCACTGAACCTTTTGCAGTGTTCTGATATGCAAAGTGTCGGCGTCAGTTGTTGACATGACCCGATGGAACCTGTTGCGGCTGTATTATACACCACTGGAGAGGGTTAGGTTGAAACACTTTAAATACTGCTACTGTGTCAGTGATTTCCGCGGAAACCGAAACCACTGAACCTTTTGCAGTGTTCTGATATGCAAAGTG
>NW_024677843.1:0-645 GCF_008729295.1 Plectropomus leopardus | reverse complement strand
CGTGTAGCATCAATAAAACCTTTTGAAAGCTTGTGAAATTGAATGTACAGACAGCTTCAGACACTCGGCGGCTCTCACCTTTGGGTTCAGCAGAATAAAGTCGCCGCTGAGCTGACGGGAATCTGCGACAGGACAGGAAGTTCACATGAGTCCGACAGACGCTCTGAAAAACACCACAGAAACAGCGTTAATCCACCGAGCACACACACCAAAAACACCCGAGAGCGCCGGCCGATAAAAAACTGTCTACAACTGAGCTGTAAGCACGACGGTCAGACGTTAAATAATTCCACTTTATTTTTATTTCCATCACATATAATGGTTGTTATTTCTTATAAACATCTTTTATGCGCTACTACTGTTTTTACGTTTGCTGTTTATTTTTACTTCTTTTATTTATTTAATTTGTTTTCCACCTCTTTTTAGCACTCTCACATGTAAAACACTTTGAGCTGCATTTTATGAATGAAAGGTGAAACAAATAAAGATTATTATAGTTCCAATTTAACAACAGCTATAGTAAAATGTTAGTGTAATGTTGTTAATGAGACGAGAAAAAAGGATGGTGATTGTTTTATACATTCCTGATTTTTTCATTTAATCAAGGAATTGTGTTTATTTTTATTTTAGGTTTGAATGTTTAAA
>NW_024677842.1:0-444 GCF_008729295.1 Plectropomus leopardus | reverse complement strand
TTGAGAGACATAAACCAACACCTATAACGCTAACCATTTCGCTGCCTGATCATAACTTTTTCCCTTTGTGATATTTAGTTTTAGTTTTGAGGTATCTATGGTATGGAGTTGAATTAAACTTTGTTGTGCTCGCCAGCACATTCTCACTCCTAACTCACCAAATACAGATGCCTCAACAGCCCTATGTGTCACACTATAGTCGCATTTACACTGTTCAAGGCGGGAATATCACGCCGCTTTGCTGCCTCGTCATTCTGTATAAAGCGTCCGATCACAGAAAGGATAGACAGAGAGGTCTCTGGAGTTAGTATGAGCACTGAAACAAGCTCTACGTAAAACATAAAGTCAGAAACGTGAGCATGGGCGGCACGAGTGTGACATTTTTGAAGACATGTTTATGTGCTCGACCCACTGCGGGAGATTTAAAAAGCAACTGTTGGCACA
>NW_024677841.1:0-416 GCF_008729295.1 Plectropomus leopardus | reverse complement strand
CTTACAGACCCAGCGCAAGCCAGAGACACTGCATTCAAAGTTTCCTGCCCCAGACTGTAGGCTGTAGGAATGAAAAAAGGTGAGTTTGTGTTTATGCACATGAAGGGACAAAACAGAGAAAATGTCATTGTTAAGAGTTTCTGCCTTGATTTTATTTGCTGCAAATGTAGCATGAACACTGTTATTGTTTTATTGTATTAAAAAGATCTTAGTTTTCTTCTGTGAACAAAATCTCAAGAACCAAACTTAAGTTTTTCCAATAGTTTCAACTTGCTGTGTCGCAGTATTTAGGATGTTATCTTTACCTGTAAGTTGGAGCCTCATCTTCATCTGTACTGGTCACTTCAGGTTCCAGTTTAGTCCAGTCACTGGGGTCCTGCTGCAGAGGACAATCATGTTTACAAATAAGTGGAGAC
>NW_024677840.1:0-1653 GCF_008729295.1 Plectropomus leopardus | reverse complement strand
TTATTTGAAAAACAAAACAACTCCAACACAAGAATTCTTTAAAACAAGCATTTAGTGTTTCAACTTGCTTATGCACTCATTAGTAACAGTGACACGACATCTTATTTTATTAGTGGGAATTTTTTCATGTTTTACTGAAGAAAACAAGTCACGAATATATATTACTTAATGTTTGCTGCTTTGGAACTTTGTGAGGTGACAATGCAAACACCCTTCAGGACCACGGACAGCGTTCATCTGTCAGAGCAGCGCAGCATGAGCACAGATCACATGACATGACACAGAGCTGTCTACGCCTGACCCCAGCTCAGCCCCCGGAGGAACGCAGCAGCTGAGACCACTATGGGAGCAGAGAGGTACATTCAGTAGCTCAGGTAGTAGCTCAGGTATTTATCTTGACTTTTATATGTGACATTTGATCTTCCTTATGTTGTGCAGTCTGCGGCATGCAGGGTCACTGTAAGGAGGATGATGGTTCAGCTACGACCGTTTTATGTTTGCTGTCCAACTACTGCAAACACTGATGTGCAGGCAAGGTCACATGAGGATATGTCAGAAGAGCTGCTGGTTCCAGAAGTATTTTTACTAGCTTTCATTTAGTATTCTTCTTCTACATCTCCAGTTTTACTCAATATAGAAACATGAAAATCTCCTGGACAATAAATGTATTCACTTTGTGAATGCCAAAAAACGTAGCTCAACTGAGCATACCCAGTGTCAGTTATTGGATCAGTTGTTTTAACATCCAATGTTACTTCCTGACTGAAGCTTACTTAAAGAAAACAAAATCTGCAGAAGCAATAATGATGCAATAACCCTGACAATGACATACAACAAAGGTCCCTTTGTTCATGAGCTATAGGGACTCTGTGGTTTTTCCTCAGCAGTCTAACCCTCTGGCTGTGGGACAATCCAGTGAAACAGGCTGTTCACATTATGTGACCTACGTGCTGTCAAAATTGGAGCGAAGAGGGAAGTCAGGTCACTCAGCTCAGCTTTATTTATATAGAACCTCTCAAACAAACATGCAGCCCAAAGAGTGTCACATGGCTAAACTGAAATAACAGACAAAATTTAAAGGATAATACAAATAACCATACATAGAGTTTTGCAAGACTAGAAAATTTTACAACAGTAAAACACTAAAATATTTAAAAAAAGAAAACAAACAAACACAAAAAACAAAACAAAAAAAAAACAATGATAAAAAGTGATAAAAATAAATAAATAAGAATTAAAATAAGCAGCATAGATAAAATAATGTTAACACTTTGAAAAGTCTTTTAAATATTGTGGGGATCAGCGTTGTTGGAACAACTTTATTGTTATGAGTAATTAACTTAAAACATATGTTAATAAATATGCTAATTATCTACTGTTACCATTATTTAGAAAACACATATTTCAGTAGATTATTCATAAAATTTTATTGGTCTGAATTTTAAAGTGTGAACTCCAAATTAAAAAAGCTTGATTGAAAAGAAAGATCTTGATTTTCTGTTTAAAAAAATACAGAGAGAATTTGCTCGAATTGCTAGAATTTATTTAGGGGTATATAAAAAAAAAAAGAGCGGCACATGAGGTACAGTAAAAAGTAAAGTAGTAGAGGAGCTCAGTCATCTAGATGGAACATAATGTGAGAAAAGACTGGGG
>NW_024677839.1:0-285 GCF_008729295.1 Plectropomus leopardus | reverse complement strand
TAGTTCTCCACGTCTGAAGGGATGAACATGGTGATGGGTCGTCCACGCATGAACATCTTGATGTGGTTCCCCTCTGAGACACAGAGAACAAGTTAGAAGAACCTGAAAGAGATCATGTTTAATCAACTCTGGGAGGTTCATCCTTAGGTGGACCATTAGATCTGAGTCTGTCCTCAACAAGACCATCAGATCTGAGTCCATCTTCAGCTGGACCATCAGATCTGAGTCTGTCCTCAACAGGACCATCAGATCTGAGTCCATCTTCAGCTGGACCATCAGATCTGA
>NW_024677838.1:0-440 GCF_008729295.1 Plectropomus leopardus | reverse complement strand
TTTTTTTACTGTGATTACAGTTACCTGGATGACAAAAAGTATCATCAGAATAAAAAGATGACACAAGTGTTGTAGGAGGTGCTGTACAAGTCCACCTCTTCCTGCTCCACTCATCTAACCTGATCAGTTCAATCAGGTGTGTTGACGACGCTCGCTTGGCTGAACACACCTGATTTGAGTTACTAATCAGACGAGGGATGAGTAAAGTGTAGCGCAGGGGGTCGATAAGAAAAGGATTTAGAACCACTTGGAAATTTAAAAAAATGTCTTTCCACACAGAAGACTCTAAAATCATTTAAGTTTTTGAAAGAGTAACATATTTTTTCCACTGAATTTACGTACAAGTGTAAACCATGAAGGAACAGGTGGAAAGACTTTTGTTATAAAGCAACATGAGCTACCATTTGTGAGAATGATACAAAATGATTGTGCCAATTAAC
>NW_024677837.1:0-975 GCF_008729295.1 Plectropomus leopardus | reverse complement strand
GTTCCTATTGAATACTCCAAAGATGTTCTCATTTTACCAGTCTGCCATGAATAAATTAATGTTTGGGAGAAACCTTTAGCATTTTATTATTGTATTTAGTTGAGTTGTAACTAATATGAATTACTAATTTATATAATTTAACTTTTTTTTGTACTTTGTATTTTATGTTTAAAAAATAACACTTTAATATTAAATAGGTCTTATGTATTTTTATATAAATGTATCTTAGAAATGAAATTAAAGCTTTAAAGTAAATGTAGTGCATTAATTTCTCTCTGAGATGTGATGAAGTAAAAGTATATATTAGCATGTACTTGTAATACTCAAGTACAAGTACGTCATAATCTATCATAGTACAGGACTTGAGTAAATGTACTTAGTCTGAGGCACATAAATAATCAAAAATACAGGTGAGCAGCTTTTCTGTTTGCAGTAGTTGATTTATAATCTGTAGCAGCAGAGGGAGCCAGAACGCAGTACTTCAAAGTACTGCAGCACAAACACACACTCACTCTTTGCCCTGAGTTTAGCCTCACAGGTTAAATCAGTGATACTCAATTTATGGTCAGGGGCCACATCTGGCCCCTGATACGGTGCTAATTCACAATAGAAATAAAGTGCTTAGTTTTTGTACTTTCGTGTACATAAAGTACCAGAGTGCATAAAACTGCACCAAAATAGAGTTTGTTTTTCTACAAAAGTTCCAGTGGAGGATCCCCACACCCCCTGACAGAGGTCTTAGCTAAGACCCGAATGTCCTAAAATCCTAGAAACGTCATTAAATTTGCAAAATGTCCTTAAATTCTGGAAATGTCCTAAAATCCTAAAAATGTCCTTAAATCCTAGAAATGTCCTAAATCAGAAAAACCTAGATATGCTGAAAAATTCTGGAAACATCCTAAAATCCAAGAAATTTCTCAAAATTCTCGAAATGTCCTAAAATCCGAAAAACCTTCCAAAATTTAAGAAATGCTC
>NW_024677836.1:0-937 GCF_008729295.1 Plectropomus leopardus | reverse complement strand
AATCCTTATATTATTACCACAGCATCCTCTGTACAAAGTCAAACACCCTTTTGATGGGCGCAGACCTCCTCTCTTGTAACAGATTGTATTTGTGATATTTATGGTCAGGATATCAAGGCACATTCAGTGTCAGGAGAGTATCCAGAGACCTCCAAACTGTGTATCTCCTCTTTGTAGATGGTGTGGTTCTATTGGCTATATCAGATTGTGATCTCCAGCATGCATGGGGTTAATTGCAGCAGACTGTGAAGTGACTGGATTGAGAATCAGCACCTCCAAGTCTGAAGCCATGAAAATTGTAGATTATTCCCTCTGGATTGGGAGCCAGTTGTTGCCCCAAGCAAGGGAGCTCAAGTGTCTCGTGGTCTTGATTATTAGTGAGGGTTAAATAAAGTGCCATGTGGACACGTGGATCATTGCAGTGCAATGGGGACTGTTCGCTATATTGTTGTCTAGAAAATGGAGTTGAGTAAGAATGCAAAGCTTTCGATTTAAAGAACCCTCACCTTTGGTTATAAGCTTTGGCCAGTGACCAAAAAAGTGAGACCGCAGACACAAGTGGCCTAAATTCGTTCCCCCTGTAGGGTGACTAGGTTCATCTTTTGAGATTTGGTGAGAATCTGAGACTTCCAGAGGGAGCTCAGAGTTAAGCCATTCCATGTTGTCTCTCCATTTTTCTCCCCCCACCCCTTGTTGGCAGTCCTTCATTCTACACACCTGGTGGCACTCATCAATCCACACACCTGCCTGCAGTCAAGCCTGAAACCTACAAGAGAGCCAGCTCGACTACCATTCCCTGCTGGATTGTTGCCAAACATGGCTTGTTGTAAGACAAGTCAAGCTCTATTTCAGAACTTTTCCATTTTTGCCTGCTTGCATGTTTGTTTGTATGTTTGCTTTTTGGCTAAGACCTATTTTGTGATCTCTGCCAGGATTC
>NW_024677835.1:0-380 GCF_008729295.1 Plectropomus leopardus | reverse complement strand
TTGTCCCAGAACCCATTTGGTGGCACAATCTCGTCAGGAAAGGAGGTGATGCCTCGGTAAAAAAACCCAACTGATTCTCATACTGCAATCCCACCTGGATTAACAGTGATGTTTTGGTCAGAAACAATAGCTTTCCAGGCCATGACCCACATCAAGGAGCAGCAATGTCTTGGTAATAAACAACCATTTGTTGTCGATGTTGAACGCAAATGGCTGATATTGAAAGGAAGCCACAGCAGACATTTACTCAGAGAGCTGAACTTAGAGGGCATGTCTTCATTTCTCCAATTTAAACCTGTACAAATAAGCAAATCATCTTCGAGATCCAGTGGCCCTAACAAAGTCTAGATCCTGTTGAGGAGGGTGAGCATGCAGATAAG
>NW_024677834.1:0-407 GCF_008729295.1 Plectropomus leopardus | reverse complement strand
AGTCTCCAGAAGTCTTTCTTCCTGGTGAATATATGGAGCTGTATGAACAAGAAGCAGGATGTTGTTTGTCTTTAGAGCCGTCCTCCCAATAAAATCCGACTACACTGTATTTGTATGTATGAGTCAAGAGTGTACAGTGTCAGAGGTCGGAGTCGTGGCTCCTGCACATGATTCACTCTTCCTTCTCTGCCATGCAAATGACTCACCATTTAAATCATAAAGGTCAGATTTAATCTTTGTTGCTTTTGTAGCTCTGTTGCCCTGAAGAAGGACAGAAATTCAAAAAAAGACTCTGGATGATCCATCTGGTTTTCTTTCATTTCTTTTGTCTTGTTCTTTTGTCTCGACCCTTTCTACCTCTTTTTTCTCCTCCCATTAAAGAAGTAAGTAGTCCTATTCAGAAACCA
>NW_024677833.1:0-311 GCF_008729295.1 Plectropomus leopardus | reverse complement strand
GCCTGCATTGGGCCTGCGTTGGGCCAGCATTGGGCTGGTGTTGGGCCGGGTCACAGCTGTCAAACAGATCAGCAGGACGCCTCTTTACGCCAACAGCTGTCTGCTAAGAATCCTCGGGATCGTCATCAGCGCAGAACTCCTCAGCTCACAACTCGCCTCATTACCGCCCTTAATGGAGGGAAGACAGAGACAAGGTAAATACAATTACTGATCAGAGCGCGGGACACCCGAGCCCACGGCGGTGCCCCGTTTCACAGCCGGCATCCGACACCAGAGTCTGCCTCGTTACGGGCACCATAACCCCGTCACAG
>NW_024677832.1:0-241 GCF_008729295.1 Plectropomus leopardus | reverse complement strand
GCACTAGTATTATTACAGTAAATGCCACAGACGCTGACAGTGGTTCAAATGGACTCATTACTTATAGTTTGTCTAAGACAAAAGGAAGTGCTGCAAATATATTCACCATTGATGAAATCACGGGGACTGTTTCTGTGTCTGGTCAGATCGATTATGAAAAAGACAGAAAATACGAAGTGAGAGTAGAGGCAAAGGATCACGGCGGCCTAACAGGAACAAGTAAAATTATATTTGATGTTTT
>NW_024677831.1:0-214 GCF_008729295.1 Plectropomus leopardus | reverse complement strand
ACTTCTGTTGTGAGAAATCTGAAATTTCATCTTTGTCATGAACAAGCCCAAACACTTTTGTCATTAGCTAAATAATATCTGATATCATGCGACTTATTTAAAAACCAAACACCACAAATAAAAAAGACCTCTGCAGACTGAATATATTTTTAAAATCGAATCAATTCATTTGTTATTTTTCCTTAGATAACCTACCTGCCCCTGAGACAATCTT
>NW_024677830.1:0-551 GCF_008729295.1 Plectropomus leopardus | reverse complement strand
CAGCACCTGGTTCTTCTCATCCTAAAAACAGAAAAAAACAAAACAGTAAGCGTCTGCTGTGTTTGCTAATGAACTACAGATCCTGAGTCGCTGCATCTCCTCTCTGTCTTTCTTTCTTTCTTTCATCCCTTTAAATTAATCGGAAAGACGGCAGCGTGCCAGCGAGCCGAGGATGAATATGAATAACGTCAGTGTGATGAATGTCCGCCCCGTTAATTCATTCTCAGGTAGCCGAGCGTACCCGCAGAATTAAAAGACGAGGCTTTGTGAGCAGGCGGACGCCCTGCAGGAGGAGGACGCTGTCCCCGGCCGAGGACGTTAAAGGTTATTATGATTTAACAGATAAATGACCTCCTGCTAGTTTAAGATTGACTGTGTCCACTCAGTGTGTCTCTGCAGCCTGACGTCCCCTCTTCATCCACTGCTGATAAAAACCATCAGTGAGACACACACACACACTGTAGTTTATTTTCACTCGCACACACACTGTAGTTTATTTTCACTCACACACACACTGTAGTTTATTTTCACTCACACACACACTGTAGTTT
>NW_024677829.1:0-1137 GCF_008729295.1 Plectropomus leopardus | reverse complement strand
GGCAGAGGGAAACGGCAAGCCTGGCTCTGTCTAAAGCAACAAAATCCATCAACCAACAACGCATTCATGTTATGTCTTTTTTGTTTTTAAATTGTTCACTCTAAGATCAAAAAAACATATTTTTCTTCTTACCTGTATCGCTGTTTATCAATCTAGATTTTTTTTGGTGTGAGGTGCCTTGTGTTGGAGATATCGGCTATAGAGATGTCTGCCTTCTCGTATAATGAAACTAGATGGCACTCAGCTTGTGTTGCTCAAAGTGCTAAAAAAATACAATTGAAAAACTCAACAGTTGCTCAAAACTTTCCAGAAGTCATGACCCAGTTACTTAAGATAATTCACTGAACTTGTTGTGAGCAGTTTCATGGAGGAGCTATTTTCTTTCTACCAAACTACACCCACCAACTACGTATCAGTGCGCGGAAGCGTGCATCTACTCATGGACTACAGACTCGTGCTCGTGACAGCGCAAAATGCAAATGGCAAGTGCCAATTTAGCTACATTATATTGGACATCTCTACAGCTGATGTCTTCAACACACCGAAACCATCTACACTGATAGAAACTACAAGTAAAATGTGTATTTTTAATTTTGAGGTGAACTGTCCTTTAAGTATGAAAATAATCACTTGCAGTTCCTCCATGTTTTCAACTTTTATTCTGACAAAAGCTGATTAGCTGCTTGCTTTATATTTGGCATACAGACATGAGCTGGGAGAGACTAACTCTTGCATAGAAAGTGAATAAGAATATTTTTTTTCCAATCTTCAAACTATTGTTTTAAATTTAGCAAATTTCCTTTTCCATAAGAACTTAGTAATGGGAAAGGTGATGACTATCTTGGTCCCTATCCAAAATATTTTCAGAAATTCAAAAATATGATTGGACAATGGAATTTTTAATTAAAAAGTACCCAATCTAAAAAAATGACTTGGTGTGTGTCCAGTGTGTAGGATTTAGGCAGAAATATGGGCAGAAATTAAATATTATATTCATAGCTATGTTGTCATTAGTGTATAACCACTTAAAAACTAACAATCATGGTGTTTCTGTTATCTTAGAATGATCTGTTTATATGTGCAAACGGAGCAGGTCCTCTTCCACAGAGTCCGCCATGTTTTTCTACAGTAGGCCAG
>NW_024677828.1:0-632 GCF_008729295.1 Plectropomus leopardus | reverse complement strand
ATATTACATGTTTATATTTAACGGCCAGAAGAAATGTTGACACTGTACGTTTCTGCAAACCACGGATACGTTACATTTCTGCGTTTTTATGTATGGGGTTTCAACAATGCACAACTAAAGGCACAAAACCGTTTGGTTACGGTCAGTAAAAGATCATGTTTTGGTTGGAAATACCTGGATTTGGGGACAATCTGGTGCCTGTTTTGCTTTCTGGGACTAAAAGCTGCTGGAAACAGCGATGGATTGTTAAAAAGTTGGTAACAAACAAACCCAAAGCTGCTGGAAATGCAGCGATGACTCGATAAACAGCTGCTTTTGCTGTTTGTTGGTGTTGAATGGTCTCTCCTCTGTGTCAAACATTAACCGTTTTATACTCGACAGGTTTTAAAGTGAATCGTACCCACATAGATGTACTTTTAAAAACGTGAATACTTTAAAGATCCTTGAAGAATCCTTTCTTCCAAAAATGGTTCTTCAAGTGAAAATGGTTTAGTTTTACTAAATTCTAGCAGAAAACTTTCAGCGGCTAATGATTCTGCGAAGAACCCTTTTGGTACCCTCATTTTTAAGAGCGATACCGTTCAATAACATCAGTCCCTGTAGACGTTTAGGCTGCAGCTGTAAGACCTCTG
>NW_024677827.1:0-829 GCF_008729295.1 Plectropomus leopardus | reverse complement strand
GACATGACAGCTTTAACATGAAAGGGACAACATGCAGGCAAGGACTTTGTACATGGGGTGCCTGAACTACCAGGTGAGCTGGTGCGCTGGTGGGTGCCCTGCGCCTTCAAAACTCCCATTTTGAAGTCTCAAGACTGGCATTAAGACTGCCATCATCTTGATATTTGGAGCCAGAAGTGACCATTTTATAGCGAGTGGGTGCATCTGTAGCGTCGCCTCACAGACGGCCTGCAATGCAAGCAGCCTCACCATTAAATATGCAGAACTTAGGGTCGTCGTAAAATATAAACAGGTGAGTTATAAAGAAATACATCCAGTTACAGTACAGTTGTCATGGATGTTAAAATTAGCTATCGAGACCAAAATTGTTTTTGTACCAGGCTGTAAATATGTTTATTTCTGCTGTGAAGTTGGGCATTTTATTCTACTGTTTTGGAGCCAAAACTGCAACAACAACCAATGCAGACTAAAAGACCATCTAATAAAGCAGCTTTACAAAATGATTTATCTTTTCAATAGCTGAGAAAATTAAATACCAACTTATTGAAAAACTAGATAGATAGCTCAGAATCCATATCCCATCTTCAAGAGCATCAAATGTTTCTATCATATGTAGTTTTCTATAGTATTCCTTGTGTAAATAAATACAACTTTCCACAAAAAGTCGTATTACTTTCAGAAATAAAAAAAAACTTGCTCAATAATGTGCTGTCCTCTGCATTAAACCTGTTCTACAGGGACGCAGCAGAAAACAAGTAAAGATGTCTATCGAAAATTTTTTTAAAAAATAGCTTTTGACTATAAAATATTTCTGGAGTTGTATCTGTGA
>NW_024677826.1:0-762 GCF_008729295.1 Plectropomus leopardus | reverse complement strand
TTTGTTTTGTTGGACATGTTTGCCAAAGTTCACTTCCATTATGTAACAGGATGTGAATCCCATGAGTTATGTGTTGGGTCATTAGCATTGTCTTATGGCGCGTCTGGCGCTAGCATCTTAAGTGTTTCCAATGTTGTCAGTATAATGGAGTTTATGGTCTTATTTTCTTATCAAAGTGTTTTTGGTATATACTATGTTCCATTTCATGAATACACTAAAATGTTGCAACACTGTAACTATTGTTAAACAAGGTAAACAAGCCCCTTTGTTAAGTTTGATAATTAATACCAGATGTTGTTTGAATAATGTGGACATTTTTCCAGAGTATACAGTATTAGGGCTGCAACTAACAGTAATTGTCATTATTGTACAATCTGTCTTCTTTTTTTCCAATGAATACTTTGAGCTATGGAATGTGAGAAAATTGTGCAAAATGTGTTATCACTGTTTCCCGAAGCTCAAGATGCAACTTAGAATGTCTTGTTTAATCCCGACCAATTTTAATATATTCTCATGTGAGAAGCTGAATTTGGATTTTTTTTTTTTATTTAAATGACTCAAAGATTAATTAACAATTAAAAATCCTTAAATTGAGTAATAGGAAACTTAGAAATTAAACGTATATTGACATGAGTTTGCTTGTTTGCGAGAATTTGTCAGCAATAAAACATGTCAATTTTGTTGACTTATGGCCTCTTGATTATGGTGACCCCTTTTTTTTTTTTTAACCTTTTTGACCTTTCCTCTAGTGGAACTTTCACA
>NW_024677825.1:0-862 GCF_008729295.1 Plectropomus leopardus | reverse complement strand
GGACATGAATTGCCGAATTGCTCATTGGCTTCTTTGCCTCTGTTTTCAAAACGCTGACACAGTTTGTTAAATGATTGCATCACAAGTAAACCGATGCTGATCTAGGTTTTACAGTTAAGTTATAAGTTGGCCCCTCGGCTGGATGTGGCCCCGGCTGCTGCTGCCGCTGCTGCTAGTTAGCTTGTTTGTTTGTAGCCCCGCGGGCGTTTCTCACTGACCGCAAGTGATTGCGAGAGATCGGCTGCAAAAACCAAAACACCGGTTGCTCCCCTCACCGTGGCTGTCTGCCTGCAAACTCACAGATAACCGAGCGGCTCTTCGCCGCCAAACCTAAGCGGGAGGAAACGCCACCACCGCGGCTCTCGGCCTGCCCCTCTGTCGGTGCGCGCCCTGGATTTTCAACCCGAACACCTGTTAGACGCACTCACAACAGCTATCCCTCCATGCTCATTGTTTGTGCCGTCACTGTTCCCATTCAAAGCAACATGCGCTCAGGTGTCCCCGCTGATGACGTACACGTCTCCACCCTACAGACTACAGCTGGCGCTGACGTCATACAGCTGACGTCATACAGCTGCTACATCTGTTACTGCATCATGCATTGGTCCTAAAGATCCAGCAGTCTGAAAAACTTAATGGGGACTTTATCTGCTTACTGGGCAATATCTGCAAGACTAGCGCACACCTGCCACCAGTGGGCTAAAGGAAAAGAGGGAGATATTCAGGGGTAGTGGTTTCTTGTTGGAATGGCCTACTGGCAATGTCTCAACACCCACTCAACCCCCCACCACAAATGAATACAAGGATGTTGATTGAGTGACTTTTAATGAGCCTTAAATCCACAGCTCACAGTAAAATTTAC
>NW_024677824.1:0-581 GCF_008729295.1 Plectropomus leopardus | reverse complement strand
GACTCTTAGATTTCGCATGTTCTGCTTTAATGCCAGTGGTTACTTTTGACACTTATCACCACAAAGCGCTAAAGTGCAACGCATTCAGGGTCAACAGACTCAAGACACAAATAACACAAATAAAATACGGAAAATATTTGCTGTTTTCTTTTTCAAATATCAAGCTGAATGAGTCAGCTTCAGTCAGTTTCTTTTTGCTCTTGGAGCTGCCAACAAAGTATTTTATGTTTTGTTCGACAGTTGAAAGCCACACTGCTTTTCAGAAGTGCAAACTATGAAGAGGAAATAAGGCAATGTGGCAAATATGGCCCAATGATGATCTGTGGCCTTTGTGGGTGAACAGTCTGAGGGCAAAAAGACTAGTGATTTACAAGAGAGAAGTACATAGTTGGTGAAATGTTTCACTCTGTTTACACCTTTCACAAAGTATTGAACCCTTTAACCCAGAGCAAAAGGAAATGAGTAACTGGGCAAGAATTATCACACAAACTGCAAGAAATTTTACCCAAAAAACAGTTGTAAAGAAGAGGGGGACATTATTAGAAAATAATAAAAGAAATAGGTAAAAAAAAAAAAAAAAT
>NW_024677823.1:0-208 GCF_008729295.1 Plectropomus leopardus | reverse complement strand
CGGTTATTTCAAAAACAGCAGAATTTCAACGGTCAGTGTGACACTAACAGGCCTGTAGGTTACCCGCTGACCAGTCAACAAACCTCCTAGCACTAAATATATTTAACTATAGTTATAGCTAACACCACATTTACAATGAAAACGCCATTGCCAGGGGCTGCAGAGATTGAGGAGGAAGAGGAGGCATTGGAGATATCAGAAATTAGAT